>NW_010265259.1:56582-66535 GCF_000690775.1 Eurypyga helias
TAAAGAGGGATGCCACTGCTGGGGACTGTCCCTTTGCAGAGCCTGCCTGTGCCCCCGCGCCCTCTGCTCCAGCTTGCTCGAGGGCTTTGGGATTCCCAGCCCTCGTAGCAGACTGCAGTACCAGGGATTGCAGTACCTGGCATTGCGTGGTCAGAAACCAGAGCTGGAGCAATCCCAGGGGGGTGCCTTGGTCCATGCTTGATGGAACAAAACTCACAGTGAGCATGCAGTGGAAGTGTGCCCACAGCAACATTAGCTAACGTCCATCCTCTGCAACGACCCCCCACCCCTCACCTTGAAATATGTCTGTAATAAATCTGCACATGGGGAGAGCTGCAAGGTTTTATGAGGCTGCTGCTGCAGACCCCCCCGGAGAGCCCTGAGCCCTTGCCAGTTGGGATGCAGCTGCCAGCAAGGGCAGCGCCGGGTTTTGGGCAGCCACCAGCCAGCACTGCTTCCGAGGGTGGAAGCTGTTTCCTCCTGCAGCTAAATGAGGTTTGAGGATGGCTGGGCACAGCAGAGCCAGTATCGATTGCCGGGGGCCCCAGGCAGCAGTCACAGGCCTGGGAGCGGGGTGTCTGCAGCAAGGACGTGCACAGAAGCCCTGCACATGGTTCCTCTGAGCTCACTGGGGAGTCTTGGCCGCAGGGTGGGCCAAAGAGGGAGCCCTGAGGTTAAGGCAGGGTGAATCCAATTACAGCTGCATGTATGCATCCTCAGGCAACAAGTGCTCTCTTGCAGTGCAGAGCAATGTAGGCACAGAGGAGTTTAACACAGACATGGAGCCCTTCCCCTGCTCTCTATAAAGAGCTTGTCCTGTTGTGGGATATGTATATTTAAGGGAGAGAAGGAAAAATAGTCTTTGCTGTTGCAGTTGTCACCATCATCAGTGTTACAAGTGCAGCTACGTGTCTGAGGAGACCTTTTTGCTCTGGGGCTTGTACGTACTTGCATTAAAAGCAAGCCTGCAGACCGCAGAACCCCTTCCATGACAACTGCTTCTCCCTGCCAAGCATCCCAGGGTCTGGCTGGGATCACAGTCTGAAAACACGTGGCTTCGTGCTGACTGTAACGGAAGAACGGGGGGCCGTAACTGGTTATCGGTGACTGCCCATCAGCCCGGGGGCCTTTGGCTCTACCCCTCGGCAGCCAGCTGCCATCATTCAGGGCACCACAGCCTTGCTCCCTGTGAGATGTGCCCGGAGAAGCCGTGTGAGGTCCTGCCCCAGCCTGAGCTGCAGGAAACAAGGCTGGGTGCTGTCAGCCGAGGGACCATTCCCAGCACAAACATTTACCCAACGCCCCCTGCCTGCCTCCCCCCACCTCATCGGGGAAGCCACAGGGGTTAATGGGCAGCATTACACAGTAAACTAGGCAGAAAGATCTGCATTTGTTGGAGAGAGAGATTTCCTTACCCGATGGCTTGTGTTTGCAGTACATTAGCTAATCTCATTTCAGCTTGTGCTACATCTCCCACCGTGCGAATGCACACGCACACACACTGCGATGCTGAAGCCCTGCCAGGGCCCCACACATGTTGTTTCCAGTCTGCCTGCTCCTCCCTCCTCCCCAACCTCCCTCCTGTCTTTCCGAGTCGTGCCTGGATCCCCACGGAGTCCCCCAGGCACCGATGCCTCCGCAAACAGGGAAGGACCATGGGCCTGAGGTGCCTTCGCGTGCCGGCTGCCATGGCACAGTGCCGGAGCTGCGGTGGTGGCAGAGCCACGTTTGCCACCCACCCTCCTGAATTGCTCAGAGCAAACCCCCTGCGTGGAGCCGGGGCCAGATCCTGCCATGTGCACAGAGCCACAGGGCTGGCACCTCCGGGAAGTGGTGCCAACTCCCATAACCACCTGCACAAAATACCAGGAACCAACACTGGACCTTCCAGCCTCCACAGATCCCTGTTTACAGGCCCCTGAGCAGGTGCTGGAGAGCCAAAGTACTGCTGTTTGAGGGGAGGCGTTTATACAGCAGCACTTAGTGACTGCTGGTAGGTTTATTACCAACCCCTCATCATACTGACAGACTCAGCAGCATGAAGTTAGAGCAAGCCTTGATAATAGCTCTGTACAAGGGAAATGTCATTATTTTGCTAAGATCTCTGGGAACAAAGGGGCCTGTATCCGTGTAACCTCACAGTGCTGCGGGATGGGCAGCGTATCTGCACCGTGTGTGGGATACACCCGGACCCCCTCGCTCGAAGCAGGGCGCGAGGGCTAAGCCAGCCGCAGTCGTGGAGACTGTGTGTTTTAGGGGCTTTTCTCTGCAAACAACTGAAAAGCATCCACCCAAAGGCTCCTTGCAGGTGGAGGGGCGAGTCTGGAGGCAGTTAATGGCTTTCTACCTGCGGGAGCTGAGGAAATGCTACCAACAAAGCACGGGCTCTGCTGCCAAGCTCTTACAAGCTAATCAATTAAAGCATCACAGCTTGGAAGACGGGTCAGAGCAAAGCAGCACAGTATGGATTTTTTTTTTTTCCATTAAAAGAGCTTTAGAACAAATCCCCTTTTCCCCCGCAAAGAGAGCAACCAGCCCCTGCAGAGAAAACCAGCCCCAGGGCACTGGGAGGGGTCTTCCACGGGTGGGCTGGGATGGGACTGCTGCCGCCCCAGTGAGGCATGGCCATTTTCTGCCAGTTAGTGCCACTGTCCTGGTGTCTGTGTCACCCGTATCACAGTTGCTGGCTCCCTGGGTGATATCTGAAGCATGAGAGATGCAGGTACATCCCTGCCAGCCCACGGCTGTGCTGCTGGCTGGGGCACAGACCCCATCAGGAATGTGCCGCATGTGAGGGCTGCCACTGCCTCTCTGAGATGCCATGATCAAGTAAAGCATCATTCCTTGCTCCAGCTGCAGAAGCTGTCATCATTTTCCCTGACCCAGGTGATGCCGACTGCTTTTGCTGCTGCAAAGGGACCCTCCAGTCTCTCTGACCTACAGAACCCTTCCACTGCTGCCCAGAGCACAGAAATCCCATCCCAAGGCCCTCTGTTTTGTGGCACAGAAATGAGCATTTGACAGGCTAAACTACATCTGGTTTAATAATTTATCCTGCGCTGTGATCCGGGTTGCGCCGTATGTCTGCACGGCTCCACGCAAGTTAACCAGCCTGCTAATCTCCCGTTTGTAAATCTAATCACTAGTGATTTTATATTTACCTGCAGATCATAAGTGAGAATGTGAAGCAGTGACAGAGCTAAGCACCAGTTCTTAATGGCCTCATTAATAATTCCTCCATTTGAAGATGATTCCTCATTGCTGTTCTCCGAGATCTGTCAATGAGCCGGTTCTTAACCCACTTAAGATGCACCGCACTGATACTGCATCATGCTGCTTTTCATGAGAATACTGCTTGATGCCACATCAAATACATTACAACAACCTGTAACAGCGATTCCGATACCTTCCTCCATCAAATGCATCATCTCTTCAAAGATTACAATCAGCTGTTTGACAAAAATCTGGCTTTCGTTACGCCGTGGATACCAGTGCTGATTGTAATCTGTTCTTGTCTTCTTTTTCCTATTTTTTCCCTTATTTCACAATTCCTTTTTACTTACCCATGGCCAGGCTCACCTGCCCTGGCAGTGCTCATCTGCTCTTCCCAGTCTCTGGCATTTCAGGGGTTATTCACCATCAGCATCACCAGGAGATGCTGATTGCATCAGGTCCTCAGAGAGTGCTTTTAAGATTCCTGTGGGGAAATTATTTGGGCAAGTTGGATTAAAAATATTTACCTCTGGTCAGTGCTCAGGGCTGAAGTCCACAAGCTGCACCCAGGCCATCCTGCAAGCACCTCGAGCCCTCCCTGGGGTGTTCCTGCCATCTTCAAGGTGCTGCCCACTGACACTGCGCCCTCCTGCCAAGGACCTGCCCCCGAAAATCACGGGGAGATGCTGGTGTGAGAAATCCAGAACATCAAGTTCTAACAAAACTTTTTATTCTTCAAGGAAAATTTGCTAGATAAGGCAACATAGTTCTGTGCACTCATGAATTTACAAATTCTGTTTTCCATATGAGTAACAGTATCTGGTACTGAGTAACTTACCTTGCAATTTGTATGGGATGTGATGGGTAAATACCAGCAGTGTCCTGGCACGAATACCAATTGTGAAATGAATACAGAGAATGGAGGCCCAGATAGAAAAGCCTCAACAGAGCAGGCATTTTTTGGCAGGAGGCATTTTTCCCCATGCGCTTGTGGAGATGGTTAGTACTGGGCTGCCTGGTCTCCATCAGGAAGAAAAATTTTGCAGTGCTGCCTGTCCCTGCAAAGATCCAGCCCTGTGACTCTCAGAGTCACCTTCTCACCTAGAAGCTTTGCTGGGTGGGGAGAGGTTTGTCTTGCTGGAGAGGGAAGGGGTGAGGGGCTTTGAGAATGTTGGTCTAGAATGAATGCACAAAGCTGGTGAAAAAGCATAGAGAGATCTCTGAAGCTGGGCAGTGAAGAGCTTGGATACGGAGTTCATCCTGCCCGCTTTGCTTGCTGCAAATCCTGACAGAACAAAAAAAACCTGAAAATCCCATCTAAAAAAAAGGTATTTAAAAAGTTTTGGACAGCACAGTACAGCAGAGCATTAGGGATATGGCAACCAGAAGAGCATTATTGCCTCGGTAAAGAAGCCGAGGGAGTTGGCTGTGCAGTGCCTGAAGCTGGTAGGAGCCTCTCCGGGTGCTGCCATGAGGAGCTTTAGTTAATTGAGCTATGAATTACACACAGAGGAGAAAACCACGTCCTGTTTTATGGCCGAAGACCCAGGTAGATGCTCCCAGGTGTCATCCCCAACCAACAATGGGATAGTTCCCCAGGATGTGCCATGGCATGACCAACCGCCCATGTAGGGTCATTGCATCACCAAGAGGGGGTGCTTGGCCATGGAGGAGCCCCGGGGCCAGGCCACCCAGCACCCTGGGCAGGCTGCCTGTGGGGTCCCTTCCCTTCCACTCCGCAGGGATGCCACTGCCTACCATCCCCATAGCGGGTTTGTTTCTCTCAGCCCCCTCCAAACCCCAATGGGCAATAGAGAGCCTTTTTTTGAGCTGTGCAAAGTCGTCTTCTGTTGACAAGGAACAAGGACTTCCCTCCTGAAAGGGCCCCCAGCTGTGCCCGCAGGCACTCGCTCAAAGGGGCTGGAACCGAGCCTGGCCTGGGACTCAAACCCCCCATTCAGCACTGGCGTTTGTAAGGCAGAGCAGGGAGGCAGCCTGCTCCGAAAGCTAAAGGCTGGAGTGGCTCTGCCATCTCAGAGTGACAAAGGCCTTTTCTGCCCTGGGACAATCTTGCCACTCACCAGCGATGCCCCCCAACCAGCGGACCCTGGAGACCGCTCCTCAGAGCCACCATTCAGCTTCGCTATGGGAGACCTCAGTTTCCAAGTCTAAAGCTGAGGTTATTTTTCCGCTTCCTCCTGCCATTGAAGCCACTCCGGGTACCGTGGAGGAGGGGGTGGAAGCTTCCCAAGAAAGCTGCAGGGAGGGGGCTCTCCCTGTGTGTGTACCGAGGGCTTGGCAGGGCAGGAGCCTGGCACGCTGTGCTTGCCCCTGTGTGCCCTCACAGGAGCCCTCCTTTGCACCCCAGAGTAGAATTACCAGCCTGGGGTCCTAAACAGGAGCCCTGGAGTGCTTTAGGGCAGCTCAGCAGGGGTCTGGAGCCAGGAGCCCCAGATGTACCCTATATCCATCTCCCTCTCCCACCCAGGGCTGCCCTGCAGCCCCCAGCCCTGGGGGCCTCAGAGTTCCACAAGCACCCAGGAAAACTCACCTTGCTGCTGACCATCTCTGCCCTCAGCCCCTGCCTTCTTCACACTAGCACTGGGGAAACGAATCTGCACCCAACTCGCATATAAGATGTGAGATGCTCTTTAATGAGGTTCCTGATAGCTCAGGGTGGAGGTCTCAGCTCATCAGGAGAAACTGCTGTGCCCAGACTGAGAAAGCTCCTTCCAGCAGCACTGGAAGTGCCACCGTGGCCACCTGCTCCTGGCACGTGCTCCTGGAGTGCAGCTGATGAGAGTTTGCTCTCTGCATCCCTGCTCAGCTGCAGCTGGTGCATCCTCACCAGTCCGGCTCTGCTGACAGGAAGCCCCGGCTGTGATGCTGCGACCCGTTGTCGGCAAGGACCTGGCTGTCCTTGCAGGGGACACCCTCAGGGCTGGGAACGAGGACCCAGGGATGTGTCACTATCCATAAAATCACCAGGGGCAGCCAAGGGTTCCCAGCCTTTCCGCTGAACTAGAGAGCTTCCAAACCAGGGAGTCAGCTTGTTAGTGCTTCTGCAGCCTGGGCACTCGTCGAGGTTGGGCTTGGGGAGGAGTAAAACCAGCAAGGATGCTGGCACCCTTGCTGGCAGCCTAGCCAAAGCCATGGGTGAAACCACTTCAGCCCCCCTGCCCGGACAGGGTCAGCCAGCCCTGGGGTGTGCAGACACACAGACCACGTCTCTGCGTTGTCCCCACTCCCACACTTGCAGGTTTCAGCACAGCAAACCCAGCATGGTGCCTGTGCCTGTGCTGTGCCACGCGCCAGCCTGGCCTCTGCCCACCACCGTGGCAGCAGCCACCTGGAAGGTGCCTGGGGGGATGCTCCAATGGCTGCAGAATTGGTCCCAGCCCGCTGCAGGGTAGACACTGCCGAGCACGCTTCCCGCGAGGTGGATGTGTCCGAGGGCTCCTTGGCGATGCGCAGGCTCGATGGAGCTCCCAGCTAGCGCTGCTCCTGCCGCCCGAGGTGCAGGGAGCCGAGAGCGGCCGGCAATCGATACGTGTAACTGCAGAACAAATGCAGCAGCACTGTGCTGCTGCATCACCATCATGAAAATAAATGAGAGATTGATTTTCTGGGCGGCTTGGATCTCATGGATCTCACCAGCTGTGACAAGCGAAGCGCAGGCATGGCCAGCATGGTGGGGCTGACACCTCCCTGCGGGACAAGGAGAGGGAGGCAGCTGTGAGGTGGCTGGAGAATAGGGCACTCTGAAAGGGGCTTCAGGGTCTCACCAGAATTGCAGGGGACAGACCCCAGGTAGGGAGCCAGGCGAGGCTGGGGATGATGGGAGGGATGGAGAAGCGTGATGCCCCATGCTTCCCATCTCTCCAACACACCCAATGCCAGCAGCAGCCACATCCCAATCTGTGGTGAGCAGCACTTGTCTCCTCACCAAAAAGGCACTGAATTCCTTGTAATGGTCTTATCTTCCAGCCTCTCTTGCTAAGTCACATCTGACTTAATTATGGTAATTAAGATTGACATTAATAAAAGATTAAAATGTGAAATTAAAATTAGCTGTGAAATTTATCTGAATTTTCAGTGTGCTTATTGATTTTCTTCACTGTTAATCAAAGGTCTGAGGTAACTGCCGATGAACATGGTGCTAATTAGAGCAATGCCCACTAAAGTGGCCTCAGGAGATGCTTCTCTTTATTTCCTTTCGAATACCCCAGCTTTCTGGCCACACAAACATCTCCAGCCCTGAGCACTGCCGAAGGAGCAATAACAATTTCTCCTTTTCTTATCAGGCACCCCTGCGGCTGCCTGCCCTACCTTCTCCCAGAGCCACCGTCCTGCCCGCTCCTGTCAGCAGCGCTCCCTCGACGCAGCCAGGCTGCGCACACGGTGATGCCCGGTGACGCATGGCGACGCAGGGTGATGCGCGGCAACGTACGGTGATGCGCGGTCATGCATGGTACTGAGGGAACTGGTTCGGCTGGAGGGGGCTTGGAGCAGTGTGTCCAGCCATGGGCAGGAGGACCCCGGTGTTTCGGTGGGGCAGCAGGAGCATGGTGACCCAGGGAACACCGAGCCGTTGCTTCTCAGAGCAAAATTTCACAGGCCATTAGGCCTTGGGGATGGCTGCACGGGGAGGCTGCGGGAGGATAATTATTCAAGTCACCCTGTTACACACCAGCTATGGGGAATGCATCCCCACCCCGTGTCCCCCCACACACTCCCTCCTCCCAGCACCACTGAGCCCCCAGCAAAGCTGCCAGGGGGAAGGGGGACCCCAGCAGCACTGCAAGACCCCCAGCCTCGCTGAGCATCACCATCCCCAGCAGCCACAGCCCCCCTGGGTGCAGGCACTGCAGGGAGTCTGGAAATGCACCCCAAGAGCCCCACCAGTTCTCAGCAGAGCCACAGCAACCCCTGATGTCCTGGGCTTGTGGGGTGCTGTGCCCTTGGGGAGCTGGACCTGGCTGCACTCCCTAATCCTGGCTGATTAGTCGAGGTTTATACTTAACTGTTCCCTCTCCAACACTAACAACTTTTGCCACTTAGTGGGCATTTCTGCATTACAAACACAGCATTTGTTCTTTTTTCCCTGCCTGTTACCATGGCGCTGGTGTTATTATCTGGCTATCTTAGGAGTTTACTACAATGCAGATGAACGCCATAAAAATCACTCAAGGAAAACTGCTAAATGAGAAACAACTTTTATCTTTAATAACGGCAGGTCGTGAGGGAAGCCGGGGATGGAGCAGAAGGGGGACCAGAGCAGGCTGCGCTCGCTCTGCTGCAGATAGCTTTGTTAGACCAAATTAAACCTCTGAGCAAGCGAATCCCACTTTGTATATGAAAATGACAGTGTTAAATAATATACTGCACCTCTTGGTGATTTCTCTCCCTTTCTTATTTTGTCCTTCTCTCGCCTGCTGCCCAACTGCTCCCAGCTGGCAGCAGCGAGGAGTGACACAGAGAATGCAAATCACCCCGCTGCCAGCACAGCCGGCTTCATGCTCCTCAAAATCCCCAGACTGCTGCTTCTCCCGCTTGCACCGGCGTCAGGTGGAGGAACTCTGCAGAGCCTGGCAGGGAAAAAAGCAGCAGGATCAGTCCCTGTGTTTGGACCGTTTCTTGACTCGATGTGTTCTGCGTGGTGGCATTTGTAGTGATACCAGTATGTGATTATTGTTGCTGAGGTAACCAAATCAGTATAATTGCTCTCTCAAAGGTATCAGGGACTTCTCAGATGGCAGCATCAACAAACTGGCTATTTGGGGGAAAGGCCGGACTCGATCTTGCGTTGTTTGACACTTGTGTCGTGCTTCGTGACACTGTTCTGGCTATTTGACTTGACAGGCAGAGTGGCCGGGAGGACCAGGCGGCTCTCACCGGGAGGTGATTTACAGTAAACATTTCAGGGTAGGATCTGTGATTTCAAGAGAATGAAGCCTCTGTTCCTGTTCTTATCAAAGTCAGAGTAACTACACCGTGTGATCTGAGGGGCTCCGGAGAGGCCTGCTGGAAGCTCTCAGCTGACTGCAGCTGCCGGTAACCTGGGCAGAGGGGGACGGGCAGGACCAGACCGGGCAGGGAGCTCCTCAGGGCCATCAGACCTACGGACCCACCTGTAGGCAAACAGGTTGCCGAGCTCCAGGCATGGGGTGCCGAGTGGGGCTGTCTGTGCATTGCAGCTTTTGCTGCAGGGCCGAGGAGACTCCCATGCTCTCCCACGGCCAAGGTGCCAGCCCCACATTACAGGGGCCCTACTCAGCTTCCAAAACCTGTGAGTCCTCATGTGCCCAGTGCCCATCACCCCCCCAGGTGAGTCGGGTCACTGTGTGCAGCTCCCTCCCAGCCTGGCTTCACCGTCTCCAGCATCAGGACCAGACCCTGGTTCATCCATGATCCCAAGGGGAGCATGGGGCCTGTGTCAGCCCCCACATCGCACCACTGCCCTATTCAAAGCCTGCGTTTGGGGATCTCAAAGGGAGGGAATGGGGGTAAGGCTGGACTTGAGAGGGATTTGGGATGCTGAGAGGAGTTTGGGATGCTGAGGGGGTTTGTGGTGCTGAGGGGGGCTTGGGGTGCTCTGGGAGGCTGGGGGACAGGGGGCAGTGAGATGATACGAGATCCTGGGTGCCCGCTGAGTGGGGAGCACTGCCGGGGCTGGGGGGCACTGGGGGTCCCGGAGCTGTGGGGAGCCGGGGGACTGGGGGTGCTGAGGGAATTCGCGG
>NW_010265260.1:0-19321 GCF_000690775.1 Eurypyga helias
TTCATGGCCTCCTCTGGACTCAAATCCCACCCAGACGTGCCCCACAGGCCAAGGGCAGGAACCGGCGATGCAGGGAGGGATGCACGGGGGGGTTTCCAACTGCTTCTTGAGCCCAGCGCACGGGCTGCCTCACTCTGCTTATCATTCCAAAACCTTCAAAATGAGCTGCTATCCCCCAAACCAGCCTGTTATCTCAGGCCTCATGAGCCTTCTGATCCTTATGTACATCTCCTGAGGGGGAAAACTGCCATCTTCAGGGGCTGTGCAGCAGAACAGCAATCCTGGGATGAATTCGGGCGCACTTCACTCCGGCGGGGCTCGCAGACCTTTGGAAAACAACACAACCCGGAGGATGTCATTTGGAGAAAATCTGGGGCACTGAGTGTCAGTTCTGGCAGTTTTCCCAGGCTGGGAAAATTTTCCAGCCTTGGACTAACCAGCAAAAGGAGTGGAGTTTGGGGGAACCCCCAGTGCAAAAGAGGGGGCAGCTGGGCACCTCCACGGCCCGTCTCCATGGCTGGAGTCGCTCCCCGCTTCCCGGGGAGTTAGATCGCCCTAACCATCCTCCACGGCTCCTTTCTGCCTTTGCTTCCGAGGATGAAATATTGGCATGATTGTTGGACACCCTGGGAGGTGTCGCTCAGATTAAAAAGTACCTGTGAGAGGCAAGGCTGCCGTTTCCCCCCTGGGGATGAGAGCAGGGGGCTAAAGCAGTTTCTTGGTTTCCAGCCTCTGCGGGTGAGTGGGGGGAGAGCTGGTTCCCTCCTTCCAAACCAGAGGCTGCTAACAGCAGGAGGGGCAGAGTGTGACTCCTCGTCACTGACAGCAATGCTTCCATCTGCCATCCATTCGTTCTGCTGGTTCTTCCTCAACCGTGGCGCTGAAGGCCAAGAGTTTGTAACGGATGGGCAAGAGGGAAAGCAGGGTGGCCAGAAGGATGTTCTGTGGGAAGAGGAGATCAGCTGGAAGTTTGGGGGTGCAGTGTCACACGCAGGGCCTGGCTCCGGGGAAGTGACAGAGGAGATGCTTCGGATCTGAGGCAGGTCGTGGAGAAAGGAAGAGTGATGAGGATTGGATGCTGAGAAGGAGCTGGGGAAGTTGAACGTGGAATTAAACAGCCCCAAACAAAACGTGCAACATGTGAAGGCTGCGAGGTGACGAACTGCCATCTTTCTGCTCTGACCCGGCGGAAGACACTCTGTGAAGACCTTCCTCTTGGCAGGTAGACCGAGACACGCTCGGCAGCCCTCCCTGTGCGCCGCGCCGGGCACTGGCACATCTCACGTGTGTTAGTGCCATGAGCTCTTCCAGCTGGAGGAGAGAGGAGGGACAGGAGAGCACTTTTCACCTTGGCCCTGCTAACTACACTGAGGGAGTTCAGTCCCAAGCTTTAACTCCAGCTGCTCCCTTGAATTAACCCAACCTACGTCATTTCATCCTGGAAAGGAACATTCCTGTGGTCGTATTGTTTTCTGGATAAGATTTAAGTGTCACTGAAAGCAGAGGAGGCAGCTGGGGCTTTGGTCTGGGTGGGAGCAGAGGTGTCATTAGCCCCCATGGGCTGCGTTGGGGCCGTTCCTTGGGGCTCTCCGGGACATGGAACTCTGCCACCTTTTCTTGACCCGTTTTCTTGGCCTGCGAGAGGCGGCGTTTCTGAGCTCTCCCCAGCGTGAGCGGTGCGTGGGCTCCTGGGGGGCTGCGGGTTGAGGTTCACCAAGTGTGGCACATCCCTACCCAAGGGGAGAGGCTCTGCAGGCATTAGGGACAGGAGCGTTCCCAGCCGGAAGTGAGCAAATTCCTCCTCCTCCTCAATCCCTGCAGGCTGTCTCTGAAGGACCGGAGCCTCCTGGAAAGTTTCCTGGCTGCCCCCATGGAAACAGTTCATTCCAGGGCAGTCCCTCAGATTCTCTTGGAAGCGGCACCGGCTCCATAAACCAGCTGTCGAAACGAGCCAAACGCCTCGCGCTTGTAAGCAGCTCGCTGCTGGAGCAGGGGAATGTTTTGAGCAGCGGTGACCCCAAATGCTGCTGCGGTTTAGCAGCGACACTGAAGGACTCTGGGGCCGTTCAGCGATATTTCCCTGCTGCAAAGACTTTAGGATTGCTGAGAATTTAAAGAGAAGATTTCCCAAAAGTTAAATAAGCTGATAAGCACATGACTTCTCCCTAAAATCGGCTATCAAATTCCTCTTTTTGATGGACTGGTGGCTTTTAACACCATTTCCCAGCAGGGCTAGTGGATAATGTCTTGGCTGATCTTCAAGAGCAAGGGTTGGAAGCGTATAGGGCGAGTGCCAAGTACGGCATGTGGATCAATTTTGGATGGCACCCAGCCAGGCCGGCAAGGAGCCAGGAGCCTTCGCGCCCAAAGCGCAGCGCTGAGAGAGCTGATGGCGCCGGCTCCCGGCTTCTCCCAACTCCTGGGTGAGCCCAGGAGATCTTCTGGAGGATGGTGCTGGAGTCGCATGGAAAGTGACCTCTTCTGACTCCTGCTGTGCTGGCACCCTCAGCTTCGGATCTGGGAAAAAACCAGGATGTATGCTGTATGTCCAAGGTTGCCTACCTCTGTCAGACAGTCCTCTTCAAACCTGGCAATCATTTCGTCTAATGAAAGAATTAATTATGGAGATATATGTATGTACGCATGCAGACACATCTGTATTTATACATATTAACACCCAATCTTGCCCAAACCATCACTTTTATTTCCTCATACCTTTGAGGAACAGGGGATTATTTTCATGTCGCTGTTATCCCTTGAAGCCGCCAGCACTGATTTGTCCTGCTGCGTTATTTGTTCAGACTTCTAGGAGCAAAGGCCAAAGTGGAGTCGAGACATGCGACTGCCTGGAAAAAAATGTGACTTTCAGATCTTATTTTCAGGTTGCTTGTTCCCCTGAGTATGAGAATAAACCAGTCCGACCCTGCTTCACCCCATGTCTCATTGCACCCCCAGACTACAGGTAGGACTGTTAGCTGTCATTCTTCTCTCCGGATGGTCTTTCCTCTATAAAGGGACAGGGCACGTGAAAAATTGCAGCCAGCTCCAGCCAAGCTGCTTTTTCCCTCCCTTGTCCCAGCTCCTAGTCGCTGTGGGATGGTCTCACAGACCTTGTCCCGGACCTCAGCCTCAAAGCGAGACCCCACAGTCCCAGGCTTTCTCTCTGTTGAAGCCAAGGGCTTGTTGTTCCTCCACCATCCAGAGCCTGAGTTTTTTCCTCCATCAGGTCTTTGCTCTCTGGTACCAATCCCTGAGGAAACCCCCTGGCCACAGGACAGACCCTCATGGCTTTGCCCAGCGGGACCAGCACAGCCCATCCCTTGCACTCGGCAGCGTTAGTGTGAGGAGGGGAAGGGGAGGATGGAGGGCAGATACCAACACACGCCCTGCCCCACAGACAGGTTCCCCTGGCAGGAGCACACCCCAAGGGGGCCAGCATTTGGGAGGGGGTGTTGTGGCAGGGCTGTATTGCCCTTCACCCCGGCAAGGCATGACGGGCTGCTGCAGCACTACCAGTAGTCATTATGGAAGCACCAGAGAGCAAACACACAAGGAATTTCCTTGCTGGGTAAAATAACAGGCTCCCTACGATATAATAACCAAAACAGAACATGAGGAGCTCTGTTTTTTCAGGTTTTTGCTCCCACCAGAAATTTTCTAGGCTATTTGCAGTTAGTTCATTGAAGCAGCTGATCTTGTAACAATAAATGTCACACCACATGTGTTTCGGTTTTGTCTTCTTTCCTGGTATTTGCTCTATTTCCAGCAAGTCTCCAATAGAGATAGATACAGTCCCTTGGGATAAGTTCTCTGGAAAGCTATGGGGTTCTTTGTGGTCATTTATATTAACCACAAAAAGGATTAAAATTCAATGTTAAAATACATCATGTCAGAATGAATCTCTGTCTTGCTCGCTGACCAAAAGGGTGGTTTCTCCTGTACTATCCAGGCATCCCAAGGTCCCCCCGCAGGGTACCCATGTCCCTCGAATGCGGCATGAAGGGATGCTGTATCTTCCCAGCTGTCCCCCACCCTGGCATGGACACTGGCCAACCACTGCCAGAACCTGGACACTCCTGCCTTGCACCATAAGGACAGTCTGGAAAGTTTGGAGTGAGTCCGGAGATCTCAGTATGGAATTTTACTGTGGATTTGTTAGAAGCAGCCCAGTGAATGTCTATTAGAAGTTTGTTTAGATTTCAAACTATCTGAGGCAGCTTTGGCCATGCTCTGAGAAGAAAATATAAGATTGAGTCTCCATGGACCAAGAGGGGAAACCTTCACCATTCCCACTGCAAACTGCTGGCTCGGTGTTATCCTTCAGTGAACAGGATTATTTATTAATCTGCCATGCTAGCATTAACTCGTGTGCAGCAAAGGCAGTGTGTGCATTGCTCAAAGCACAGCCAGACTCTGTCACCTGGGTTTCCAAACCTTTTCCCAGGTGCCATCTCCACATGGCTTTTTCTACAGTTCTGACCCAAAACCTCATGCAAAATGTCCAGCTGTGAAACCCACAATATCAGAAGGACATAGACTGGTTGGAGTGAGTCCAGAGGAGGCCACGAAGATGCTCAGAGGGCTGGAGCACCTCTGCTATGGGGACAGGCTGAGAGAGCTGGGCTTGTTCAGCCTGGAGAAGAGAAGGCTCCGGGGAGACCTTCTTGCAGCCTTCCAGTACCTGAAGGGGCTACAAGGATACTGGGAGAAGACTTTTTACAAGGGTCTGTAGTGACAGGACAAGGGGTAACGGGTTTAAATTGAAAGTGGGGAGGTTTAGATTAGATATCAGGAAGAAGTTCTTCCTGGAGAGGGGGGTGAGGCACGGGAACAGGTTGCCCAGAGAAGCTGTGGATGCCCCATCCCTGGAAGTGTTCAAGGCCAGGCTGGATGAGGCTTTGAGCAACCTGGTCTAGTGGAAGGTGTCCCTGCCCATGGCAGGGGGGTTGGAACGAGATGATCTTTGAGGTCCCTTCCAACCCAAAGCATTCTATGATTCTATGATTTATTTCTAATTTTAACAGTTCTTTAGGCTTCTGGTTTGATGCAGAGACCTCATGTCCTGTGAGTCTGAGCCACGTCCTGACCTGATGTGCGGTGAAATACAGCACATGGAAAAAGCTGGGCTTGAGAGCAGAGCACAGAGCCAGCCTTGTCTGCTTGGGGACCCAAAGGGGGAGTGGGAGGAGGGAATTGGCATTGCCGCCGCATGTCTGGAGAAAAATAACTGCAGGAGAGAGGCCAGGGAGACACAGAGAGGGAAGATCCTAGAGCCTGAGCTGGAAGGTGATGCTTGGGAGTTAATGTTCCCAAGCCTGCTCCATCCCTGTTGCTGCTCAAGGTGCCGCCGCATGCCAAGCGTCCCTTTCACCGGCTGAGATGAGCTGGAAAGGTGGGTGTTTGGCTGCAGGGAGACTGGTTCCCATGCTGAAGAGCTGTACTACAGCAGAACAGGGCAGGGGAAACCACAGCTAGAGGAGGGATGGCGGTTGCCCCTATGTAATTAGCAGAGCTGGGCTTTGGCCCAGGGTTGGAGTTTGACTCATCTAATTTACAAAAAAAACTGCTGAGAACAGATGTTTAAATAGAAAAGCATCTTTCTTAGGAGTGTCATTTCAGCACATCTTGGATTGTACTGCACCCTAGTATCATCAGTAAACACTTTTTTTTTCTCCCTACTTCCCACATTTTAAGGGAAGAGCTCTGCTTTGTTCAGAAATGCGACACAAGGACTCAGCCCAGCAAAGACCCAGCCCAGCAAAGTTACATTCCATGTCTCTCACCACGCTGCCTTTCTGTGGTCTTGCCTTGGGGACCGGGGAGGACGTGCACGGTGGGAGAGCTTCCACCAGCGGCAGCTGCAGTCGGCTTCTGCCCGAGCAACTCTGCGTGCCCGAGAGGCAGCTGGGACACAGCTGGAGTATGACGGGATGTCCTGTACGAGCAGCTTGCGTGCTGGCAAAACAAGCTTTCTGTTGAGTCCCTGTGCGAGGTTCAAACTGTGGCCAGATGAGCCAAAATTCCTAAATCCCGCTGTCACCTGGGGTAGGGGAGGGATGCGGTCGGGCATCCTGCAGGTGAAGCACAGCACCATGCAGCTGAGTTGGTGCCCACCAGGTAGTGCTGCATTCCCAGCAGTGATGTACAACTCAACCCACAGCTTCAAGCCAGTGACCAGAGTACGGCTGTAGTTACCAAGGTGGGGGGTGATTCCAGGCTCTCTGCGTGGGATTTCAGCTAAGCGAGGCGCTATATCCCACATGCCAGTGGTCAAAGGTGCCGTAGGGTGGTTGGGCTTGGATGTGGGTGACACCAGGCAGGGTGTAGGTGAGCAGGCAGGTGACACCAGGCCTGGCTTCCTGTGGCAAAGCCACTTTTCTACCTGAGCAGCACCCAATTCTCCTGTGGTTTTTGCTCTGTCCCAGCCTGAGAGAAGGCAAGGGGCTGCAGGAGCATTTCCTTGGCTGCCTGCTCAGCGCAGACGTGCTGCTCCTGGTGATGCTTCCTCCAGAGAGCATGAGGCAGCGGGGACATCAGGGATTGCTCTTGGTCCCTTTCACCAACATGAAGGATTGCTGTTGGTCCCCTTCACCATGCTGAGCTGTTGCAAATGTCTCTGACCCCCTACACCTCCCCCTCTGTTTTCTGTTCCAGCCTGATAGCCTGGAGCCCTGCAAATGAGGCGATGGGGGATCAAGGGGAAATGTAAACTGCTGTGACTTGAGACACTTAGGTTTGTAGGCCTCCAGGCCCTGCTTCCTTTATCACCACCAAACTGGTGGATTAAGTAAATATTCAGCTCTGCGGAGCCAGGGCCAAGCCCTGTTTGTGCAGGAAAGCCTGACAGAGAGACCACCAAAGACAGATGCGATCGAACTGGTTTAACTTGCACGGAGGAAGAAAACAGCGGAGGTTAATGCCTTACCAGCAAGCAGTCAAACTGACCTGATGTTCAGGCAGACGTCTGAGCGGCGGGAGCTGACGGGGTTATCCCCTGGCAGCAGGGCCGTGCTAACTGTCCCTCTGTGCCCTTAGCCCACTTAGGGCTTGAGCCAAGCCCAGTCATACAGATGGGCCGGGTTAAAAGCACGCACTTGGCTAATGTCAGGTTTTATGGCTCAGGCCATGGAAAAAACTTGCTGAGCGGCCGTAACGGGATCCTGCCTGGTCCCTTCACTGCGTGTGTGACCTATCCTGGTGTCAGAAAACCTGTGTCTCCTACGGAGCCCCAGAGATGAGGGGTTTGTAACAAAGATCTCCGAAGCTGGCCCTGTGATGGGGCACATCCACCTCCCAGGTGGGGCGGAGGGGGGACCACAGCCGGGTGGCCTGGGGGAGAGGCAGGGCAGGACTTGCCAGGGCTTTATCTGCGGCCATGTGAACGGGATGGGATCGCTTGTGCTGGCACTAACTGTTGTGAAGAGACCTTCCTTTCATCTACCCCGTCTTTAAAGTGCAAAATCATGTGCTTTTACCTCGAGGGGAAGCCTTTGCATTCTTCTAGTTGAAAGAACTCGTGCAATTTTTGGTATTTCACATCTAAAGAGCCTAATGGGAGGGAAGTTTCTTAAAGCATTTCCTTTATTAAAAAATCAACCCATACAGCATGTAGCTAATGTACAATACACCTTGCAGCCTGTAGCTAATGTTGTCAAGCTGTGCTATCCCAGAAGGCAGGCCTGAGGTTTGGGAGCGCAGGGATTGGCATTGCCTTTGCCTCAGCGCTGCTGGGAAGTTACAAAGGGAAGGAGAGCCAGGGCTGCTCCCTTGATCTCCCCAAAAGTATGGGTCACAGATACAAGGGGTTTGCTCTTGTAAACTCAGTGGCTGCACCTTCTCTGAGAGGCAAGTCACCAGTAGCTTGGTTGGGAATGGAGATGGGCAAATTGCTACTGCTGGCAAGGAAGATTTTTGCTTTTCTAGCTCACGGAGGAGCAGAAACTCTAGCAAACTGCACCTAAACTGAGTCTGCACATGGGAATATGGAATGATTTGTTCAGCCTGGAGAAGAGAAGGCTCCGGGGAGACCTTATTGCAGCCTTCCAGTACCTGAAGGGGCTACAAGGAAGCTGGGGGGGACTTTTTACAAGGGTCTGTAGTGACAGGACAAGGGGGAACGGGTTTAAATTGAAAGTGGGGAGATTTAGATTAGATATCAGGAAGAAGTTCTTCCCGGAGAGGGTGGTGAGGCACTGGAACAGGTTGCCCAGAGAAGCTGTGGATGCCCCATCCCTGGAAGTGTTCAAGGCCAGGCTGGATGAGGCTTTGAGCAACCTGGTCTAGTGGAAGGTGTCCCTGTCCATGGCAGGGGGGTTGGAACTGGATGGTCTTTGAGGTCCCTTCCAACACAAACCATTCTGTGATTCTATGATTCTATGATAATGTACTCATTTATTTTAATCTTGCATAGATTTTCTTCTACTATTACTTTGCTTTTCTGTAGGCCTGAGGTGTTTATTACCATGATGCCAGGCATGACCTCAAATGACCCTCTATGCCCTTGATTTTAAAAATTTGTGTACAATACTGCCTGGACATCATCTCTGCAAAAATCCTTCCTTTTTTCCTCTAGGGTTCTTGTCCCTGTTTAGCCAGCTCCACGATAGTAAGAAATGTCAGCAACAATTCAGTAGTGCTTGCAGGCAAGTCTGTGTTTCCAAAACAGAAGGAGAGGTTTCCAGAAGGAGGTCAAGTGCCCCAGGTATTTCTAAGGAGCAGTACTCAACTGACAACTGGCAGTGATCGAGAGGAAACGTGGTTTTGTCCAGGAGGTATCAAAAGATGTATCTGCTGAAGACCTTTAGTGATCTTCATCAGCAGACCATATTGTCACATCTGCTCTTTTGATCCTTGAGCCCAAGAGAGACCAGTGCCCAGACCTGGGGTCAGGGAAGCACTGCAATGAAAGGCAATTGCAGATATAACTCAGGTCTCACAATGAACAACACGGCTTTGGACGTCTCTGTTGACCAGTCCTGAAAAATGTATTGGTTTCAGTCCAGAAGGCACCAAGTCATTGGTCTTTCCTCCACTCCTGTGCCAGACAGCCACCTGAACCAGGCTGGGTTTCAGTAAAGGTGAAATTTCTTTATGTTTTTTTTTAATAGAGAGGTAAATAGTGCTCACTGCACCAGAGACAGTTAGGTAAAGCGAGTTGAATTAATGTCACTGAGTCATGAGCAAGTCAAACTTTTGCCTGCTTCTCCTGAGACATGTCAGGACATCTCTAAGAGCAGCGCATACTTACGTGGGAATAATAGATTGCTTAATAACAAGGATTTTTTTGCTGAGCTTTGTGAAATTCCCTTTGCACAGATGGGGTATTAAAGTCCTGGAGACGTTGGTGTAGTATGTGACACTAATTATTACAAAATGAAGCTGTAAACACGTAGTTTCCCTGCGAAAGCGTTGTGTAACCATCAGTTAATTAAGCTTCCCTGCCAGTGTCGGGGTGGATGTGGTCACCGACGCTCCGTAAAGGGCAAAACAGAGAGCGCAGAGTTGGTTTGTTGGCTGGTATAAATGCTTCCCACATCCCCCAGGAGAACTTAATGCTAAATCTCCTGATAATGTGGGCAGGTTTCGGTTTTGAAGTATAGACTTCTTTAATTAAAAGTTTTGCGGGTTTTTTGCCTTTAAAACCGCAGTTACAAAGGCTGTGGAAGAGGCTGCCTTCGCTTCCCTTAGCTGGCAGCGTGCTGTGCAACCTCATGACCAGAGAGCGAGTTCTCGCTGTACAGAGGTCTAGAGCAGTGGTTGCTGGTGAATATCCACAGCGTTACTGCAGGATCTCTCACTTGGGTGTAGTTACAGGCAGAGTAATTGCGTCTCCTATAAACGCACATGGTTAATGGATTTAACTGCAGGGCTTTCAAAGCCTGTGCAGAACAGAGCAGTGTCAGTGTGGGGTTTGTGCTATCACGATTTGGCTTCCCATAGAGCAAGGCAAGGATTTATTAACCACAGGCCCTCGCAGACTGAGTGGTCTCAGTCTGCTGGAAGAGTAAAAATGTGAGAAAGGTGGGCAAGGCTGCGCTATTTCTAGCAACACAGTGCCCCGAGCAAGAGATGGAAAGGTGAGGATTTAATTGCAAAGTGCTAACGCCAAGGCAGGCTGCAATTCTTTTTCCAGGTCTGAGTGGTTTGTATGCTGTGGAGCAGGGTGCAGCGCTGAAAATGAGTAGAGCTATTAGCATGCTAACTGTTGCCGTTTCATCTTCAGGCTCTCGTTTGACACCTCAGCGTAATAAGGATGGAAATAATAAAGTGTGCTCTAACACCCTGTGCGTGGACTCACTTTGTGCTGACAGTGGCACATTTCCCATAAGGCAGTCTAATGCCATGCTGCTTTTAGCTCAGCCAGTCCACGGCGTCGGCAAAAGCCTTCGCTCCACTGCTGGCAGCGATCCACAAGCTGCTTGGTTGGATGCAGTAGATCTTCATGCTGCCTTTTCATCTGAGGGGTTCCTAAGGGATGTTCATCTTAGAGGTGTGAGCCTCAGCCTGTGTAGCAGTAGGTTTAGTTGACTTTTGAAGACCTGTTGAAATAGTATGAAGACTCTTGTGGTCTACGGAAAACATACAGTGGAAACTGCTGGTGGTGGGTCTCGGGGTTTAATTCTCCATTCTGCTGTTGACCTGCTCTGTGACCGAATTTATCTTTCTCTCTTTCAGGCGCACGCTCCACGTACAGCCCCTGGCAGAGCGGGTCCTACTGTGCCCACTGAAGACGCGGTTTGAGCTGTGCAGCTCTTGGTCACGCAGTGATCTGAGAGACGTCCCACCCTGGCGCTGGTGCCTGGGGGGTACACACGTGCTGGACCACGCTGCCCGAAGTACAGGCAGGCTATGCCAAGCACCAGGCTCTGCTCTGTGCTTGTGTCCATCCCTACGTGTCTGAGTGGTGATGCCTCCTCCACCCCTCTGAGAGTACATTTCTCACCGCTGGTTTACTCGGTGGCGTGACTTGTGCCCTGCCGCAGCACGGCAGCTGGATGACTGGGCTGAGAGATGTGCTTGTAGCCTCAGCCACCGTCTCTGCCTGCTTTTGCTGGGCTTCTAGCTCTCCTTCTGTAGAGCAAACCGAATGAGGCCATAATCTGAATGACGTACCACCTCCTGAGAGAAGGTGAGTCTAGGAGAAGTCCTAGACGGAGACCGCAGGTCCATGCGGGAAACGCCACCACATTCCTGCAGTGCTTGGGATGCTTCTGCAGCAGGATTGCTAACAAATCCTGTAATCCATTAACTTTGACTCTTTTAATATTCTACTGAAGTTACCTTCCTTTTATTCTCTATAAGAATAATGCAATGGCTTTTAGAGCAAGATGCTGCTATAGGGGTATCCTTAAATTGCCGTTTTAAGACATCAGGGGAACAAGGCCCTTTTGAAAGCTGGATTCAATAACTATTTATAAAGGAGAAATAAATGCGTACCAACTGGAGAGACATGAGAACTTCTCAGTGCTTTGATTTGTTACTTAACTTTCTTTAGCCTTTTTGTTGTGTTCAGATTTCTAGATGAATTTCAGACGTAGCTATTTCATAGGCTTTATTTTAGATACTTTTAATCATAATCAAACGTTGTCATAGGAATCTACATTGTGCTACAAACACAAGTTGGTATCAGCACGCACCTTACTGAAGATTTCCATTGCTTTTCATCTAGCTTTATTTAAAAAATGGGCAAACAAAAGGAGAAGGCTGGTCTTTTAAAAATGTTGTGTGATGACTTATTCCTGTTAGTTCTGAATATTGGGTACAGGCATCTGTACGAAAGTTGTTGCTCTCTTGGAGTCTCGATGTACTTAATTTTCGTCTTATCATAAATGAGCCTGTTAACCCTTAAAGTCTTGAGTCTGCTAATAAATGCATGTAGACTTGGGATTTGCACATGGTCCAAGCTAAGGGGGGTTACAAAGAAGGACTCTTCACATCATGGAGGGCAACCGTAGCAGCAGAGTTCTGCTCTGGGAAGAAGGAGGATAACTTTTTTCCCCAAAAGTTTTTTTTTACGCTGTTTCTAGAAGAACTTCCCATAAAGAGATTAGGAAGCTTCTGTTAGCTCACCAGACAAAGCTTTCCCCCTGCTGTTATTTAACATGGATTAGACTCAAAAGCAGACTTCTGAAGACATTTAAAGGCATTTAAAGTAAAATATGAATCATCTTGAAAGGATTGTGAGTGGAAGACCCTGCGCCCTCCCCCTGGTGAATAAAACACAGACATTTAAGGCTTAATAGAGACCAGTGAGCTTGTCTGGATTAGAAACTTGGTTTTTTTCTAGCTTACTGCCTAGAGGCTAATTTGGCTTTAGGTCCAAAAACCCAAACAAGACACCCCCTTCCCCCAGCTTCACCATGTTTTCTCTCCCTCTAAACCCAAACTGTCAGGAGTCCTTTTGTTTTTTACAATGCTAAATGTAAATCAACCGGTTGTATGATGTTGTGACAGATTGAACTGGCTTGAGCAAAGAGCAAGAAGAAGCTATCTAAAAATACACTCATAAAATGTCACTGCTGGAAGCCGGTGAACAGGAGATACCACAGAACAGGAAACGTTTGTCCGAGCTGATGACGGAAGCCACTGTTTTCTGTCTCCTCATCTATGGTGGTTTTTATGAGCACCTCTCAGACAGTGAACATCTAAAGTATATTACCTTTTGGAGTCAGGAGCAGAGCCCAGGGGTGCAGCCATCAGCTCTTTCATGTCTGACACTACTCAGATCGAAACAGAGGCGTACGTGGAAATTGGCTACGGCTTCAGCCAACATCAGGCACTGAGGGAGGGTGAAAACCTGACTGTGTCTGGGAAACCCCATATTTACCACTGAAACATGTCACTGATGGTACCCAGGGTGGCTGTTGCTCAGCACTGTCCCTAACAGAGAAGCTGGCTCAGACCCAGGAGCTCAAAGGAAGGGATAGAGAGGGATGCCCAGCTCAGCAGCAGGGGTTGGAACTAGATGATCTTTAAGGTCCCTTCCAACCCAAACCATTCTATGATTCTATGATTCTTTTGAACGACTGCCCTCCCCGTCTGGTCATGGTCCCCTGGGAGTTCACCTCTGCTGACTGCTGTTGTTGGGTGGTTTGGCTGTGGGCATGCAGTTTCGAAGGCTGTCTCCCCACTGTGCTTCTTGTAACATCATCCTTGAGGATGCTGTGGCTGCAGCCTGGGAAGCGGCAGGAGAGGGAGGACCCGGCTTTCAGCTTGCAATGCCTCTCACCAGCCCTGCCGACTGGAGGGCTGTGCCAGGCCCCCCAAGGGGGTATAAAATCCCCTGCTTATGGGACGTGCTGTTGCCTGAGTCTTCAGAAGTAGCTCAAGAGGTTTGCTATCTGCTCCCAGCATGGATTTTGTTGTGTGCACGCACATGCTGCGTGCAGGTAGAGCATCACTGGGTGCCTCATGCAGCAGGGACATGCCTCCTCCTGCTTCAGCAGCAACAGCCAAGGCTGGTTTTAGCCCCTGCCCTACATCTAGCTGGCTTAGAGTAATTAATAGCCAGGGGCGTGATGTACCCACATCTCATGACAGCTGTGAAAGGCTTTCCAGGGGTTGCGAGCAGGCGCTAGCTGAGTCCTTGTCCTTGTGCAAATAAAGACATCTCCATGAAACCAGAGGAGGAAGGCCAGCGTTTGGCTGAGCACTTGTGCCGGTGCTGCCTGGCTTTTGCAGGACTGAGATGTTCCTTCCGTCTCTGCAGGCACACAGGTCAGCTCGCAGGAGGTTCAACGAGGAATAAGGTACCTGCTTGGAGATGGTTCTCCAGACTCCCACTGTGCTGGATATAACAACCCCATATAGCAGGGATGGTGGTAGGTAAGTTCTTAGTGGGTTTATGGCACTCCTGCCACTTCACACAGGGAGAAGGGGACAGAGAGTAAAAAACAACTCAGGAATACCTGGTGGAGGAGGCTTCTTTTCTGTCCTGCTCTTGGATGCTGTGCTGTACCAAGATTTCCCCTTCCCCCTGTTGGTTTGAGGTTGTGTGCAAGGCTTTTCAGAGCCCTGAAAATGCTTTGCAGCATTTTCTGGAGGTGACCACATTCGCCTCATCGCCTCTGGAAGTCAGCAAAGCTTTGTTCCCAACTCCCACCTCAATCCGCCGAGCTGTAACTTGCAGGGGGACTGCAAGTTGCCTGCCAAAATCTGGGCTCACCCCATGGAATTAGGATCAAAAGCCCCAGCTGAGGGTGGTGTCAATGGCTGTGCTGTGCTCCTCGAGGCCTGGACCATGGTCAAGGCAAGCAGCCAAATGCTGGTTTTGGTGTGACAGCAGGATGGTGGTTACTCTTTACATGGTCAGGTAGTTGTATAGATACCCAGCTGCTAAATATGTCAGGGCTTGCTATATTTCTGTTCTGCCTCATCAGAGCAGATGATAGCTGTTCACCTCTCTCTGCAGCAAATGGGATCAGGGCCAGCTAAACACCACTGAGAGATGTAATAAACTTCTGAGCCATGGTTGCTCCTCCTGGGCTTGCCAGGTGAGCTCAGTACAGCTTTCTTCCCGATTTAACCAAACTTTGCATGATTTGTGGCTGCAGTCGATTGTACTGACTTGATAAATGAAGCAGCTGTGGGCCCTGTAAAGTTGTGGACTCTGTTCCTCATGATCCCTGGAGGTAACATGCTGGAGAAGACGCTGGCTTGGTGCATTTTTGGGTGATGCAAATTGAAGATGTCTTTTTTAATGTTGAGCCAATTGACAAATAGACAGTGAGGAGAGACCCAGCAGCAGACTCCTACCATTTGACGTGAGCCACCTCCCAGAGCCCATCGGTGCATGCTCCAATTCCTTGTGGTAGCAGGGACCTGGGAAACTGGTGATGGCCTTAATTCCTTCTGCTTTCTTCCCATGGCACATCTTTCTCTGGGCTTTGGGGTTGTTACTATAGATTATTTACAGGGCATCGAGAGGTGTTCTGTAGAAGCAGTGTGATGGGACATGATCAGCGCCCGTGTGCCAAACGAATGGCTTTGAATATACAAGATAGAACCAGGCTCAGGGTGGGTGCACCCCTTTGGCCCTGGTGAAAGGGGAGGAGGTGGTATGGAGAATGGAAACCTGAGTGCAGTGGTATGTGAATTTAGTTCAGGGCTTATCTCCAGCTCGGGTATTTCCTTTGCAAAGTGCTTTCGTAACTGCCAGCAGAAGATGGGGAGAGTGCCTCGTGCTCAGGAACAGGGCGGCTGCTGGCAGGAGCTTGGGCCATTTTAATATTGTAATACTATATTTTTAAAAATGGCACCAGAATGCATGAATTTCAGATCAGAAGAAAGGAGATGAGCTTTTATAAACCTGGGCAAAATGCAATTATTTTTCTTTTGGTCTCTAGAGGATGAAGGATTTTAAATCATTTGCTTTTGCCATGTTAACTGGACACAGCTCTTACAAAACCTGCCATAAGCTGTGTAAATCTTCACTGGAGCAGTCTGCGTGTGTGCACGTATGTCTTCACCCACCAGCGGGGTCCAAGGCAGCTGCAAGCAGCCTGCAAAGCCACTGACACGGAGCTCTGGAGAGCTTTGTGGGCCAAGCTGCCTTAGAAGGGCTTGGAGTGAAAACCTAAAATACCATCTCTGGTTCTTCAGACTCTGTGTCCTCAGCAGCAGGGCTGCAGCGGAGATATTCAAGCCTAATGTTGATGTCAGTGCTGCTGTTTGCCAGGGTTCCATGGGGTCTGCAGCATCCTCTGCTGGGTGACATGGGCTGCACAGGGAATGTTTATCCGTCTCCTTCCATAAACATGACCCACCCATCCCCGCCTGCATGGACAGTCATGCCCCAGACACTGAGGTGCTGCGAAGGGGCGAGGGCTTACAGTCTCCCCAGGTGCCTTCCCTGTGGTGGAGGTGGTTGGGAGCCTGTGAGCTCACCCTCCTGTCCCTGCACAGTGAGCGTTCGCTTTGGGGACAGGCATGAGGGAAATGCTCTTCTCACGCCGGCATCCTTGCAGGAGCGCTGGAAACCTTCTGGGGAACACTTGTCTGTCATGGAATCACAGAATGGTTTTGATTGGAAAGGACCTTAAAGACCATCTAGTTCCAATCCCCCTGCCATGGGCAGGGACACCTTCCACTAGACCAGGTTGCTCAAAGCCTCATCCAGCCTGGCCTTGAACACTTCCAGGGATGGGGCATCCACAGCTTCTCTGGGCAACCTGTTCCAGTGCCTCACCACCCTCTCCGGGAAGAATTTCTTCCTGATATCCAATATAAATCTATCTGCTTTCAATTTAAACCCATTACCCCTTGTCCTGTCACTGCAGGCCCCAGTAAAAGCCTCTTTCCATCTTTCTTATAAGGCCCCTGTATAAACTGAAAAGCTGCAATAAGGTCTCCGAGGAGCCTTCTCTTCTCCAGGCTGAACAAGCCCAACTCTCTCAGCCTGTCCCCATAGCAGAGGGGCTCCAGCCCTCTGAGCATCTTCGTGGCCTCCTCTGGACTCGCTCCAACTGGTCCATGTCCTCATGGGTTACTTGGGGCTTTTCAAAGCTGCTTTTGAGCTAGAAACTGGGATGGGATGGGAGCTGAGGCACTGGGCTCTGGATTCAGGGCTATTGTGGAAAATAAGGCTGGAAGCGGCTGAGGGAGCCTTGTGCTCAGTAGGACCAGCTCAGATGTGAGCCCTGGGGCCAAGGTGGAGAAGGGGGCAGGATCCCAGGGGAAAGAGGGTGCAAATTGCCTTGTTGTGAGGAATTAATGTGGCAGTACTGGAGAAAAGGGAATAGATGGGAACTTGAATCTTAACACTGAAAAATACCAGAAAAAAATAGAGAAGAGATGGGGACAGCCACAGGGAAGGCAACTGTTGTAGGAAACTGTAGAGGAGATGCATTTTTGTAATGCAGTGTAGTCACAGAATGGTCATATAATGCCCTGCTGTATCCACCTCTCATTGGTCAAGGATGCTACATAGTGGAAGCTTTCCCAGCTCCTGCTAGGAAGGAAACACCAGTAGTAATTCGCCTCTAGAAACGTTAACAAAACAAAATTATGCCCCTTCTTCCCCAAGATCTGACATGGGTCTGTTTCAGGATTTTAGAAGGCAGGGATTATGGGAAATGCTGTATCCTTTGAAGGAATTGCGCGTGCTGCAGCTTCACTGGAAAGGCTAGCGGTCACTGAAGCCCAAGTGGGCCATGTGGCAATATGTGGTGGAGCAGGTACAGTGTGTCTCTGCGGGCTAAGAGATGTCTCCTGTTTGTTTTGTGTTTTGTTTTTTTTTTCTGGAGCTACATGAGATCAGCTTGATCTGCTGAAACAAAATGTCCGTGATTGATTTACTGACGGTTTTATTATTAAAACTTTACCTTGAGGATTTTTCCTCCCCGTTTTCTTCAGCTGGGTGTGCCAACAGGCACAGTGTGTGTGTGCGGGAACTAAGCTCCTGGTGTGCCCTTCAGCTTGCTGTGCAATGAAGGAGCATCTTGATGGATGCCAGACAAAAGGACTAATAAAATAATCTATCCTAATCCTTTTACGCTCAGCGAAAGTTGCCAGTAACTGCTGAGGAAATCATAATGTGACTGAATAAAACTGTCATGTTAAGTCTTGAAATCATGACTGGGAATTGAGGAATCTACCACGTGCTCAGGAATGCATAATTACCACCGATGAGAAATATTTCTGACACCCACCTTCTGGTTACTGCTCAAAGCCTTAAGATCTTGTGCCTTTTTTTTCCCCTCATCGATTGATTACAGCAGTGTGTGGTCGGAGTGGTTATCTAGCTGCTCCTCGGCTTTCTCTCTGTAGCACTGAACAGGGCAGCTTTCTCCAGCGTCTTGCTCCAGGGCAGGTTTTTGGAGCCTCCCGTCTGCCCTGGGGCTGCCTTCTGAACTGCTCCCGCACTGTTAACACCCTTTCATCCCTTTGCTGCTGGGACTGGGCACAGTGAGCGGGTTTGGTTCGAGATAATGACAACAGGTTTAGATATCCGGACGCAGGTCTGTCTCTCTCTTATTGATGGCTTGACTCAGCTGCCTAAATACGGACATTGGTGCCATTTGGGAGGCCCCAGGGAAGCTGTGTGGCTGGCAGGGGTGACACAGGAGGTATTGAGGACCTTCAGGGATCAGCATGGGCAGGCAGGATGCCATGGGACATCTTGGATACCCGCAGTGCCTACGGACCCCACCCCGTGGGTAGACACCTGCCTTTGGGTGGCTGAATCTTGAACTGAGCCCCTGGGGCTGCCCCATGGATGCTCTCCCACACGACCAGGAGGGAAGCTGTGTTGCCTCCAGCTGCAATCCCTGCGCTTACGGAGTGGAGGACCTGGTTTCCATCCTGAGTGTGGGTTAGCCTGGGAGGCTGCTGACGGAGCTGCTCCATCTCATCAGCCAGGAGCCCCTCTTTGCAGGACCAGTCCAGCATTTGTAAGTGTGCCCTTCAGTTTTCTTCCCTAGTGCGTGATCTTGCATTTAGGCTCATTAACACCAAGGACAGAGCGAGACAGGCCTCTTCGGCACTCATTATTCACCACCCACCACATCTACCACGTGAAAACGCTGCAGCCTCAGGACACTGAGCTGGCAATGATATGCCCTACGATGACCTTCTAAAGTCTATCAGTTAACCAGTTTTAATCCTCCCCATGTCACGAAGCAGTAAGTCAAATGTGCTCTTGTAAAGGGAGGGATTTTGTTTGATCAGCGTGACTAGACTGCTGAAAGGATAACAGATGCCAATTTTCTGTTGTCTCCCATATGCCCATACAGGCCTTTATGTCATTTAAAATCAGACCTTCATCAATTTATCCACCTGTGATATCTCTTTAAATGCAGGTGCAATATAAAACCATTTTTCTGTGTTTTCATGGTCCCCTGAGTGGTGTGGGCACTTGCCTCTATCTTTCTAATTTCCATTTTACCTCTTTTTTCCCCCAGTTACAATTCCTGGGGTCAATTACTGCCTTCATGTGTAGGCATATGCCTGTTTCATCTTTCACTTACTTGAAAGTATCTGGGACCTTTCCTACTGCTGCCTGTGTGCAGGGACTGACCACCTAAACTTGTACCTTGTCCTGTCACCATGGGGTCACAGCTAGACCCCATAATGCAATTTGCCCAGGCAGAGCAGCAGGACACAGTGTGGAATAAGCCTGCTTTTCCCAGTCCCTTTTTGGCATAACTGCAGTTGAACCCCGACAAACATTGAACCTCCTCAGGCTCTACAGGGAAGCGTCTGGCAGATGCCACCAGAAAAATGTGCAATGATAAACCTCTGCATTTTCTCTGCCCTGCTGGAAGAGTGTAGATGTCATGGGCATCTGGAGCAGAACACGGCCAAAATCATAGAATCATAGAAT
>NW_010265261.1:0-13041 GCF_000690775.1 Eurypyga helias
ACGCCACCGCCGGGGAGCGCTGCTGCTCCGCGCTGCCGCCCGCCCGCGCCCCGCATCCTTCCCCCTTCCATCCTTCATCCTTCCATCCGTCCATCCTTCCATGCATCCATCCTTCCGGCTGCCGGACCCCGAGCGCCCCGCAACACCCCCAACCCCGCTCCCGGAGGGGTCGGTCCCTTTTCCATCAATCCCTTACCGCGCGGCAGGCTGCGTGCGAACCCGGCACAGCCGAGGGACCCCCTCGGGTGGGTGTATTTCACGTGTGTTTGCAAAAAAACCAGCAAATTAAAACTATAAAAACAGCTAACAGGGGAAATGCCTTCACGGAAAGGGGTGTCAGGCGTTGGGACGGGCTGCCCAGGGCAGTGCTGGAACCATCGTCCCCGGAAGGATTTAAAAGATGTGGCGCTTGGAGACACAGATTAGTGGTGGATTTGTCAGAGTTAGGCTTATGGTTGGACTGAATGATCTTAAAAGTCTTTTGCGACCTAAATGGTTCTATAATTTTATCGCATTTAAGACAAACAGTATTGCAAATAGCTTTTTTTTTGGAATTAAAGTTTAAATGAAGCATCTCGTATATCTCTGGTGCTGCTGGCTTGGTGCAACAACGAGACGGACGTGCTGCAGTCCTGGTGATGGATGGACGGCCCGAGCCATGAATCCAGCTCGTATGTTCATATGACATCCATAAATGGGAGAAATAAATTGCAATCAGCAGTCTGCAGATCTGAATGGAGAAGGTAATCTTTGTACTAAATTACGAGACTTATGCTTTAATGATTTTTATTGGTGTTTTGTGGTGCTGCTGTTTATTATAGTTAAGTACTTTGGATGGTGCAGCAATGAAAAGCAGTCAATGAAATCAGCCAGGCTAATGAGACTCCGATACAGTCCGAAAGTAGTGATGGATAGTAACAGGAATATGACTAGTTCATCTCTGTCCTCTCCTGCTCCCCTTCTTGTGTTCTGCAGCTTCTTCTCACTCTTTGTCTATTCAAATGTGCATATTTCCAGGAAAAAATACCCCAAAAACAGGTCTTGAGGATATCGCATCGCTTCAGCGCGCCAACAGCAGCCGTCTAGACTCACGCTTCTGTGTGCTGGAGTGTACCAAGTGCAGACACAAGTGACACAGCCCCATCCCATAGCGGCGTGTGATTAGCTTGTTTGCTCTTTCCGAGGCATTGTCACGACTCCGGTGAGCGCTCGTTCTGCCAAAAGCACTGTTTGAAAGCGATTTCAGGCAGGTTTCATTGCTGCTGTTGGCTCCTCTTGGTCACTCCAATCTGAGCTGGTTGGCTCCCTCACTTCCACCCATTTCCCAGGAAGGGAAGGTGTGATGGGCTGGTGCTGCAGCGCTCTCGGACGCTGCTCCGTCTGCCCCGTGGTGAGATATCATCTTCAAGGATCTTGTTCTTTCCGTCACAAAGCCAGGAGGAATTACTTTCAAAGACAAGAAAGGGTTTTATTTAGCGCTTGTGCTGGGGCGGTTGGAGCGGTTTCCTGCCCGCGGTGCTCAATGCGCTGCAAACCCTTTCCAGGTCCCACCAGCAGCTCCGGCCGAGCATCCCCTGGCTCTTTGCCCACCCTGTGCCGGCGTTACTTTCTTGTCCCCATTCCTGCCACTCACTGCAAACCCTTTCCAGGTCCGACCGACAGTTCTGGCCGAGCATCCCCTGGGTCTTTGCCCACCCTGTGCTGGCGTTGCTTTCTTGTCCCCATTCCTGCCACTCAAAACAACTCCAGCTTATTGTAGGCTTCTGATTTTGCAGATTCTTGCCCTGTTTTTCAAGGCAATTCCTTGTGACTCGTTCAACCTCCAGTATTGCTGCGGAAAATATGCATCTGGGGAACAGTTTCATGGAAAAATGCTTAAGTGACTTGATTTACATTGTAGCCTGCCCCTTAAAACTAGATTAAAGACCTAGTAATGTCCTACAAAGTGCTGAACAGACAGAAGGCAGTAAATGAGCATAGCCTTGATTAGATTTGAACCAACAATCTTGAAGTAAAAGTTTAAGGCATAAAACTGTTCAGTAATCTATCCACCATATGGTTTGCTTGAATGTAGTCATGTGTATGCCTCGTATTTGCTTTATTATTTGAAGGTATTGATTTTAGTGGAATAATCATACTTAGCAATTTGTTTTAATATACCACTTCTATTATCGGTATGTTATAGTTCCAGCAGCCAAGCATCTTCTTTTAAGATTCCCAAAAGCTTTTTTGAGTAAAATATGTGATCTACAGATCAAAAGTCTGATATTCTTGGGGGTTTTTTTCAGCTGTCTGTCTCTGAGGAATGACTCTGCTGAGTGTAAGTGAATAAGCAGTAGCTGTGCAAAAGGGGAAATAAACAGCAAGGCACCCATTAAATGCAGTTGCGAGGATTATGAAGAGGCAAGGCTTTGCACAAGTTAAAAAAATATATGTATTTGCCCTTTAATTTTGAGAACTGTATTTAAATAAGACTTAGAAAAAGAGTGCAAGCCCCTAGGCATAGTGGTATCGCAAAGCAGGGTTCTTTCATAAATGATGGTTAATAAAAGCTCTGTGCACTCAGTTTGAGAGTGAATTTAAGAGCCCAGACAAATTGTGTGTTTCTTGCCAGAGCAGGAGGTTTTCCTTTGGGATTACAAAGAAGGGAGGAGTGGGGGAACCCTCGCTTACAGTTGTAGGTGAAGGGGCAAGAGAGGTCTCGTCCAGCATCCTCCTGTAATGGAGAGCAGCGTGCCCACGGCACACGCAGGGATGTTTCATCGGGGGTGAGTGGCTCTTCCAGGGCTGGGAGAAGCAGATGGCCTCGGAGCAGCTCTGGTGTAGGAATGGAGGCGGTAATCTCTCCAGAACAGCCTTTGCACAAAGGATGCCTTGATAGGAGTCTCAGGATGTAGTTTGTGAAGCACTGGTAAAGGAAGCATTTCCTGCCCCAAGAGTTACAATATAAATATAATAACGTGCGAAATCAAGCACAATAAACCAAATAGATGACAAGTTCTGCAGGAAATCATGATAAAGATGATAATATTAGGGTAACTTCTGAGCTCTTTGCCATTTCTTAGATGAATCACAATCAGTTTGCTCCCCAGGAGCTGTCCGCTCAGAGCAGAGAGTTTGTGTCCTGCATTAGCCCCGGTCAGGATTTGGTCCTGTGCCTCCTGTTAACACAAAGGAGACGTTGTCCCAGCAGCATCTTAGAAGCTTTACTCAGAGAAATAACCCAAGCTTCACTCACATACCATGTTATTTACAGCTTCGTACTCTGCTCTGGTTGTCCCACCCCGTACAGGCGTAGGGGTGCTCGTACCGCTCCCGCAAGCTGCATCTCCCGCAGCAGTTCTTGGGAGGCCTGAGCAGGGTGGACGGAGGAGATGGGTTGTGATTGCCAGAAGGGGTTGGGCTGGCTGGGAAGTGGTGCGGTTTGGTTGCTAAGGCTGTGGGTTGAGACACACAACTTCTGGCTTTTGGGGTTTAGTTGTGGTGTGGCGTCGCTCCAAGCGCTTCACGTGCCTCTGCTGTCGCCGTGCGGTGGGAGTGCTGTAAGGAGTACTGCTCGCTCGCTTTCGATTTAAGTGGGAAAGTTATTAAAATGCTTTGAATCTCCTGAATGGCAGTGGGTAGGTGGGTGTAAGGTTTGATTTATTTGATGGGGTTTTGTACAGAAATAGTCCTCTAGTGCTACACATCCTCTGGGTCAGCAGTGCTGGTGTCTTGGGAGGGTGGTGGAAATCTAATTATTTCATCTGTCCAAAATAGCAACTTTTAAGAGGTGAGGAAATGACTACTCCAAAACTATTGTATGCCATCTGCCTGCTAAAATACTTATAGAAAACATGTTTCCTGGCATATAACTTCCTAGCCATATGTCTATTGCATCATTCACAATTAAATTAAATCACCCTTAAATACTTGGAGAAATTCCCAGTCTGTGTGAACAAGCCTTCATCACTGTGGTGTTTGAAATTTGGACACTTGACCCTGTAAATGCTTAGTTGATATTGGCTCGGCTGTCGTTAACCTTACGCAGCTGATACAGAGCGCCGCGAGAGAATTCAAGTGCCGGTTTCGTGTTTTGCTCTTTAAATTTTGAGCTATAAAAATCTGTTAGGAGTCTGAAAGGAGGAAATAATTCTACAGTATTCGTTTGCCACGTGCTCGAGTCACTTTAAACAGAGGTTTAAACAGAGGCTCGTATCAGTGAGAAAAGGTGTTATCTTCCGCTCATTGAATAAACAGACGGAAACAACCAAAGAGCCTGTTTGCAGCTGGATATTCAGAATATTTGGAATATGCCTGGAGGCGTGCACACACACAGCCCCCCCAGCCGAAGAGCTTGCCCATTTCACAGCATCTTGGAAACGTGACTGCGAATGGACGTCGGACAGCAAAGCCCGACCTGCCCCCAGTGAGGCTGGGCCAGCCGGGTTTCAGCCCGGCCGCTGGCAGTGCCGTGGTGGGGGCAGGGAGGGTCCCTCTGCCACCAACCCCTGCCACGCGTCCCCGACGGCGAGCACGGCGATGCCTGCGCCAGAGGGATGGCTGAGGCTCAAGAAGCAGAGTGGCTGGATGGGTGGAAGCATCCTTTGAAGACAGTGCTTTCAATGACAGAATAATCTTAATAATCAAATGATTTTGAGGGGTTTTTGGCTCTTCCTTTGAGGATATGTCAGTTTTACCTGTTGTGCCATGCTTAGCTGAGTGCCTCTCCTAAAACGAGTTGTAAGGCATGGTCTGACATACTCCGTGCACACAGTGGGCTTAAGTATTAATGAGACCCTACATCTTTGACACAGGGAATGTCATTTAAACGCAGCCCGACTTCCACTGGAAACCAAACCCGTGAGCTTCCCGTGCTCAGTGCCTGGCAGACCCGGTCACTGCCTATTTTTAGTCCAGCTCTCTATTTTTACTCTGGTTTTGAAAGGTGAAATAATACCGGCAGCCAAACCCGGTTGATCCTGTTGGCTTCTTTCATTCAGGAGCCCAGAGCAGGGCTGGGGGAGGAGAATGGCAGGAAACCCGGCAGGGCGGAGGGGAGAGCCCCAGCGCAGATGGGGGGGACGAGCGCCGGGTGGGGACCCGCCGTGGGGCCGCACCAGCTCATGGTCCAGAGCTCCCCTGCAGCTCCCGTGCAAACAAGGGCCTCAGCACCAGCTGGTCTGTTTTATTCTCTTCAGCTCACTTATGTTTAGTACTGAAATAAGATTTCTGCGACTGTCTAAGATTTTTGGCTTTACGGTATGAGTGGTCCCACACCCTGTTCTGCCGGAGGCAGCTCAGCAGCTTTTCTGGATGCTGTTCAGAGTGATGGGATGTTGGTCCTCACCAGAAAGTGATCTGATCTGTCTTCCTAGAGCCTGATATGTTTGAAATGTCGGCTTTTTATTTTTAGTTGTGTGATCCAACCCAAATTCTCAAACAGAAAAGAGCCACAAAAATCTGTTATTTAAATAGGACCTTTGTCTCACTCTACTTTTCTCATTTCATAATTTCAATATATTTTCTAAACTGAGAGGCATGCAAACCTGAGTCATGCGTTTCCCAGTGTGTGTTTGGGTGAGGGGAAAAGAGAAAATGCTTGCTGGGAGCTGTTGGAGGCAGCTGTGTCCACACTGAGCGTTTTACACTGTGTTGTCGACCGTATTTTACTGGGGTATTTTGGTCTCTAATAGAGCTGTATGGCTCTGCCATGAAGTAATAGATTGCCGAACATAATGGAAATCTTTATATAGAGACTGGAGCACGTTTCTTCGTTACAGATGTTTCCTTCCAAGAGACATTCGCCTATCACAGAATCACAGAACGGTTTGAGTTGGAAGTGACTGTTAAACATCGTCTCATCCAACCCCTGTCCTATGCGAAAACAAAAGCTATTGGAGTTTTGTCCTACTGATAAATGCATGTTCTGGAAATGCTATTTGGGGATTTCTTTGTGCATAATACTACCCTCTCTTTTTTTTTCTTTTTTTTTTTTTAATTCCTGCCTTATAATCCTCTTGCTGACTGTAGCTGTATGACTGTGGGAGTGTAACGGGAGCATCCACAGACAGATGCCACGCTGAGCAAGTGCTTCATTGTCCTTCCTCCCATAGCAGTTTTCCTGGCCACCTCAGCTTTGATTTCCTGCTAGCAATGACTCCTTTAGTGACTGCATCATTCAGGTGTAAAAGAAAAGGAAGAATTTGGACTTAACTAGAGTTTAGTTTCCCAAACGGTCACGTCTTTTTATGTTTTTAATCCCCAAAGGCCAAAATGATTACTAAGACATTTCTGTTGGCTTTGGTGTCCCCAGACAGAAAAGAAGTCAAGAAATGGAAACATCAATCTATTAAAAAAAATAAAGATGACAATTAAAATTATGACTTTTTTAAAAATGATTTTGGAGATGTTTGTGTCTCTTAAGGCCCCATTAGGCTGCATTCACTCAGCCCTGTTTGCTGCCTGCTGCAGAGCATCCCTCATCCTGCCGGTTCCAGCCCTGGTCCCACGGGCGCCCACAGTGCAACCACCGGAGAACCGGAAAGCCAGGTCCAACCATTTCCACTTGGTCAAGTTCAGCCTGGTAATAAAACTGAAGCCAGTATTTCTATACTGTTTTTAATGTTTCTATAATGCGTTATTAATGGAAATGAGCTCCAGGAAGTTATTTATTAGTCTCGAGTCCCTCTTCTGCTCCAGGTTTTGCGCAGCAGCTTTTGCCTCTGGGTTTTTCTTTCCCCCAGACCTTCTCTAAACCATTTCATTCGTGCTCGCTGTTTGACCAAAGTCAATTTAGTGAAGCTAATGGAGTTACTTCTCTTCAGGTCACTGGTGATTTTGCATCCTTGAGTTCCTTGCTTAATTTGCTGAGAAAATTTCCGATTCTGAAGCCAGTTTTCAGAGTTCCCCCCTTTCCACAGCACTGACCACAGCACAGCCCTGGGACCGAGCACGGGGCTCGCCGGCGGTGGCTGGACCTGGGGTTTCTCTGCTTCTCTGCTCCCTTCAGATTGTGTTTACTTTGCTTTGCGGGAAGTTTGGCAGCAGGCTCCACTGTAATCCTTCCTTCCAGCTGGAGCCTTCACTTGAATGGGAAAGCAGGCAGCTCTCAGGAAAGAGTTAATCCCAGCCAGGCTTTGGGATCCTTCGCCGGGGAGAGGGTTCCTCTTGTTTGTTTTGAAGCGCTGGCAGGAAAGTGGGGAGGAGAAAATTACCTAAGTGATAGTGAGGTTTCCGTGAACTATATAAAACTGTGAAATCAAGTCGGAGAAACTCCACCTCGCAGCCTTGAACCGTAAGCACAACCCCTGAAGAGAAACCCACCCCACAACCGAGTGATCTCAAAGGCTTGAACTACAACCAAGCTAGATGAGCTCAGAGCTGCTGCAGGACTGAAACCCCTGTCCCAGCCGGAGCCAGTTTTAGTGGGAGCTGCGAGCAGGATGGGAAGGTTAAAAATGATGAAGTGGAGGCAGCTTTTCTGGATTGCGTTCTGCGTTGTGGAGTTGTCTGGTGAGTGTTGGCTGCACGGCATACCAGGGTCGCACGCGCTGAGGAGCAGCAGCGTGAGACTTGTGCATGGGGCAGCTTGTGTGTAACTTCTGAAGCAGCAGCCGGGGAGGGTGTGTGTGTGTGTGTGCATTTTCATGGGTGTTTAGTGGCAATTCCACACAGAGCACTGCGGGGACATTTTTCCAGAGCAGCACTGCGTGAGGCATCCTGGCCAACCCATTCACAGCAACGTGCTGCAGGCAGCGGATGCTGCTGGTCTGAAAAGGAGAGCTGTGGGGATGCGAGAGCTCCCTGTAACGGGCCGGGTAACACAGGGGGATGCGCGTGCAGAGTCCGGGTCGTTTCTCAGTCTGCGCTGGTGTACGTTAGCCTCGCTTCTCTTCTCTGGTAGGAGCTAATCATTTTCTGAAAATCAAATGAATCTCCATAAATATTAAAATATATTCCAGCGCTTCAAATATTCATCATATGAAAAAGTGAGTAATAATGCAGAGGTTTTCTCTAGGCTGTACTTTCTAAAGGGTTATATTTTAGGGAAATATTATCATTTTTGTCCCAAACCCAAGAACCATAAAGTAATAAAAAGGGACTTAAAACAAAGTGAAGCAGCACTCCGTGGGCTGCATGGTGTGCTGGGAGAGGAGCCAGGAACCTGCGGGTGTCTCCTCAAATGTAATTTTTCCTTACTCACAGGAACGTCAGCGACTAGATCTATTGAAAGGGTTTGCTGGATTTTGTTCTTCTGTTTCATGGTGGTTCTTTCATGTTCCCTTTGCTGCTGAGGTGTATTGCTCACCCGAGCCATTGCGCCTGACCTTCCAGTCTATGTTAATTCTACAGGAAGGAGAAAAACCCCATTTTACCTGAGAGAAATGAAATGCAGGACTGTCTGGTTGGGCTGGAGTGAGCAGCGAGCAAGGGTGTAAGACAAGAGTGTTTACCTGAAATGCGAAATCCAAGTTCCTTGTAGTACAAAGTGATGCAAAAGTGATAAAAAGCTTTGCCTTTGCAAAGACAAAGCTAGGGGCGACAGAGGGTTTAATGCTGCAAAGTCTCATTCCTTTTGCCAACGCTCCGCATTTCTGCAGGATATTACAGTGCTTTATTAGCACTCACCGGGAAGCAGAGGAGGTTTATTTCTCTTCCACGTAGCTGCTGTGCAGAGCAGCGAAGAAAGAGGGAGCCCATCCTTGGGGCTCTGCATAGTTATTCCCTCATTGGGGAGTCGGAGTGAAGGTTTCAGTTGGGTATCTCCTGATGGAAATCCTGATTCTGGGGGTTTTCTGCTCAGGTTTGATCCTGGCAGCGCTGCTGAGGGTGGTCTGGCTGGCCTCCACCTGCCCCCCAGGACAGCTTCAGCTAAAACCGTATGTTTTAAAGAGGGGAGAAAAAGCCCTTGTGCCACGCCAGGCACGGGTCTTCCGCGTGTGCCACATGTGCCACATGTGGATGTGGCATGGGGAGCAGGGCGGCTGGGTACCAACCGCCCCGAGCATCCAGCAGCCCCGTCCAGCCTCGCGTGGAACGACTCGCGTGTGAGCGGCTCAGTTCTGGGGTTTGCCTGATCCTCTGGGGAACCGCCGAGTTGCACTGAGTGGGCTGATGCTCTGGGCAGCTTGAGAACCCTCGCGTGATGCTGCGAGCGGTGAGCGGGGCAAGATTGGGTATTGACAAGCCTTGCAGAGAGCTGTCCTGTGCTTGTCTCAGAACTCACATGGGAAAGAGAGTATATATTCTGTTTGTACCCAATACAAACACCTTCCTTTATAAAACCTGTATTTTTTTTTAATAATTTTTGTTTATCCCTGCAAAACTTGATTTTTTTACAAAATCCCTTTTCTTGTTATTTTAAAGCATTCCTTCTTTCCTCCATTCTTTTTACAAGAAAAGCTGTAAAGATCAGGGAAGCAAAAGGGGCTTTAGAACCCACAGCCACTTGAGTTTAACATCCTTCAGAGGGCTGCACGTCACAACTGCGTGAGCCAGGAGCAGCCTCCATCCTCGGAGAGGCCCCGAGCCCACGGCAAGCCCCAGTGGGGCAGCTGGGGTTTGGTTTGGGGGGCTCCCCACAGCCCCCAGCCCTGTGCACCCTGCGTGACTGCAGCCCCACACCCATATCCTGTCTGAGGGGAGGAAAAGGGGGAGGAAAGGGATTTTTATCAGATGTTTCCAGAGGGAAGAGGGCTCCACCCGCTTGAATTCCTGCCACATGGCTCGGAGCAGTAAAACTGGAGAGGCGTGAGTAAGGAAAGGCTGGAACCCTCGCCGGAGCTGCTGGGGGAAGCCTGGGCCGGCTGCATCCCCTCAGCTCCCTGCTCCCTGGCTTCCTCGCCCTCCTCCGCCGCCTCTGGAACCAGGGGTACTGGTGTGCCGGTGACCTGCGCCATAGCTGAGCCCTTGGGTGCAGCGCCAGCACATGGAAAAACACGTTAAACACACGGACGAGGCAAGAAACTGTCCCGGGACGGGGCTTCTGCGTGACGGCGCTGAATTAGGCACCCGGTTAGCAAAGGGTTTACCAGAGGGTTTACCAAGGGATCCCTGTGGCAGCTGGAAGTGGCACTGGCTGGGCATCCCCCCGGGGGTTGCAGCCTCCAGCTTGTAGGGGAGAGACCCCCGTGTTTAATTCGCTGCAGGTGCAGAGGAGGGCACAAATCCTGGGAACTCTTCTCCTGTTTCCTGCGCCTTCGCCGCTGCAGTTTTGCCGTCTGTGGTCCTGGCTTAGTGCTCAGGGATGAGTGTTGGACCAAGGCAACCACCTTAACATTTATATTGTCGCCCTTTTTAATTCGATTTGAGCTGAGATTCTTCCTAAGCCCCATTATTAAGCTATCCTTAAAACTCAGAGGCATTTCCTTTTTAACAGCTAGACAGGTAAATACAACAGGTACCGTGAAGGACAGTTTTCTTACACGTATCCGCGTGCTTTTGCTCCTGCATGTGCTAGCACTACCAGGTGAAGATTTCTCCCAGGTTAATAAATGGCTTGGCTTAAACTCTGAAACCCTTAATACTATCAAATTGACCAAAGTTTAGCAAAGCTAGTAAAAAAGTATGGTGCAATAAATGACCCACTTTAGCTGAGCACCGTATGGATTATCCAGCTCACATCTGGATCGTTATTTATCTCATGAGTCCTGAGGTTTCAAAAAACTTAGCCATGTTTTCTGTGAAAGTGCCTGCGTACACTACAACAAAGGGAAAAAAAGAAATAATATGTGACAAGCCTTCTCAGAAATTACACTAAGCAATAATCCAGGCTTCAATTTATGATATTTGGTGGTGAAAAGACTTTGATTAGAAATACCTCTGGTGCTTAAAAAACATCTGGAATAGTTCAGAGGTGCTTGGGTGGCTGTGACACTTGGGGAGGTCAAGTCCAGGCGCTGCATTGTTCTGGTGATGTAAAATTTACTGCTGATGTCCATGCAAACCCAAAGCTTTATGCCAAGCGTGGATTTAACTTTGTGCTACTCATTATTCCGGGCAGGCAGTCATGCCTCCTGCTTTTGATTTGTTAAAATTCATCAGAAAAACTCGGTGATTTAACCAGTTGGAACTGAATTGTCTTGGAGATGGGAAACTTCTCCCTTAAATAAAAGCTGTGCCAGAACCTAAATCCCAGCTCCAGACACCTGCACGGAGCCCTCGGCAGGGCCCCCGCCTCCCCTCCGGTGCTCCCGCGCCCAGAGCAGCTGCAGCCCGCCCAGGATGGGACGGGATGCGATGGGATGGGACAGGACAGGATGCACCAGCACGGGCAGCCCCATGGGTACGCCCCTCCGATACAACAACCCCACAGGCTGCAGGAACAGCCGAGCAGCCCTGCCCGCTGTCACCCATTGTCAAAATGCACCGTGGTGGTCTCGGTCTTTGCTTTTCATAAACCACCTGGGTTCCCTGGAGCTGATCCAGCAAAGCACAGCCACCCCAACTCAGAAGCATCCCCGCCGGGGCAATACCACGGTGCACAGTAAATGCAGGTTTAACTGGCAGCGGATGCGTTCGGCCCAGCCGCTGCCCTGGTGCTGGGCGGCTGGTCAGGACCTGTTAGTGCTGCTCCATCTCCAGGGGTTGTTTGGAAGGATGAAGTAACGCTTCTTGGAGCTCGGGCTCCCCTGGGCAGAAATACAAATGAAACAACATATTTTGTATGATTTTCTCTTTAGTATCTGGATAAGAATCTTAAAGAGCAACAGTCCTGGAGCAGAGAGTGAAGCTTCATAAAAAATGAACACAGATCTTCAGAACAGAAAAGGTTAAGGAATGGGAAGAAATGCATTTTCACTGACTCATATAGTTCGTTTCAGAAGGAAAAGCTGAAAGTGTCATCTTTGCAGCATACCAGGAAGCAATATATAAACTTTAAGTTAGAACAGCAAGCCGTTCTCCAAACAGTCAGCTTTACCTCCAAAGATGTTTTTGCTCATGAGTCAGAGCTGATCCCAGGCCAATGGGAATGTTTCTGTTTACTTTGAGAATGTGCCTGCAACTGCAAATCCAAGTTATTTTTCCTGAGACGCACAAGCGATCTCTTCCAAGGCCTGAGTCTTTCCTCCAGGGATTATAAAGCCAAACTACTACGAAATCCAGCTTTGTGCAGAGCCTTGTGTGTCCCTCGCTAAGCCCGAGGATGGGGCAGGAGGGGGGCAGAAAGAACCCTGCCCTCCTCCAGAACCACCCCAAGAGCCCTGGAGCATCTGCAGAGGCTGCACCGAAAAGTTGGGTATGAAATGTTTAGTCTCTGAGCTTCTACAGCAGCCTCCCATTTTGGGGCAAAAAGAAAGTAAATTTGTGAAAGCAGCTAACGCTTCCCCGCCCTGCCCGCGGGGACCCTCGGGGGCAAGCAGGGGCTCAGGGCTGGGGTGGGGGGACAGTATCCCTTAACGCCTTCCTCTGCACCCAGGTAAAGCTTCGACAGACACAGCCACGGCCACGGCCACAGTCAGGGCAACGAAAGGCGGCGGCAGCACGGCAGCACCCGCAGCACCCACATCCCCCGGAGCCCCCAGAAGCGCTGAGCCAAGGCCAGAGACGTCCGGTAACTGCTCCACCCGTGATTCCCAGTAGCGTTTGCATTAATAATCAGATGTACAAATTGCACAGGCTTGCCCGGAGGAGCCACACAGTCAGTGCATGGGTTGTGCTCAAAAAAAAAAAAAGCCTGATGGTGTTGTCAAAAACTTTAATCCCACCTGGGCAGCCTGGCACTGCTGGCTTCAGGATGGGCAGCTCAGACCCATCATTTTCACACAGCCAAGAGATGATGGGGCAAAATGCTCGTTAATCTTTTATCTCAACATACCTGTTCTTCACCCAGCAACTGGCACCTGTAAGAGCCCAGCCAGCCTTTCCGATGAGCTCTGAAGGGCTGTGAAGCTCAGGCGTACAGTGCCTTTATGATGTTTGAAATCTTTTCATAGAACCACACAACAGTTTGGGTGGGAAGGGACCTGAAAGCCCACCCAGTGCCACCCCCTGCCATGGGCAGGGACACCTTCCACTAGACCAGGTTGCTCCAAGCCTCATCCAGCCTGGCCTTGGACA
>NW_010265261.1:13148-26981 GCF_000690775.1 Eurypyga helias
GGGCCCTGTCACTACAGGCCCTTGTAAAAACTCCACCTCCCCCAGCTTTCTAGCCTTTCCGGCCTCTTTCTTTTGGAAGACTCTGGGTCAAGGGGGAGATGAGGGTGATGCAAGGGGGGTCGTGCAATGGCATCCTTGCTGTGGTGCAGCGTATGCCCAGGAAATTAGCCCATTGTAAACAGATTACGAAGCGCATGTAACAATTAGGTAACTGAAGCAAGTCTAATGCGCGTTTCTTACACAGCCAATAACACGTTCTGGTACCGCTGGCTATGACAAATCAATATTGTACTTCAGTCATCGCAATGCCATGCGTAGATTTTAGAGGACTTAAGCTTTCCTCACGTATCCTTTTCACTGCATTTCTTCAGAACCCGAAGCTGCGCTGGAGTCTCTGGCAGCCAGCCCCACCTCCCTAGGGCTCAGCAGCAAGCGGACGACCCCACAGCCCAGCCAAGCCCCCCCGCTGCTGCTGGGCACCCCCATGGATGCAAACCACGTCAGCCGAGGGGTCTCCACGACCGAGATCCCAGAGACACAACCCAGCACGATGGCAGAAACCCTGGGGTCCACGCTGGCACTGACGAGCTCTCCTGTCACCTCGGGGCATTCTCCTGTCTCGACTGCCACCACGCCACTGCACACAGCCGGGAACAGCCCGAAGGTGAGGATGCAGCTGTGGATGTGGGATCACGAGGAGGCTGGACTTGTCTCACAGCCCCCCAGCACTTTGCTGATACCACCACTGTGGTTTTTTTCCCTTCCAGAACATCTCATGCCATAATGTCAAAGAAGTGGGTGACACTGGAGCCGTCTGTCTGCAGCTCAAAGAGCCCAGCACTTGCGTGAGTTGCAACCGGGGTGGCCATGTGTCCCTGAGGGGAGGGGGACACGCAGGAGGAGGGGGCTGTAAGCAGACAGCTGAGGGCAGGTTCCTTGCAGCATCGGCGTCACCCACCATACCTGGGGGTCGGTTTGGGGTGGGAGCTCACACCATTATCCCTGGGGCACAGCCTCTGAGGTGTGCCAAACTGACGGAGGTGGGGGTGATCACAGCAGTCCCAGGAGGATCCCAAAGGGACCATCACAGCAGTCCCAGGGGAAATGCCGCCTCCTGGTTGCATAAAACCTTCTTTTTCAGGATTATGCTCTGGGGTCGTTTTAGCTTCTAAAGTATCTCCCACCACGTCTGACGGGAAATTGCCTTTGTTCTTCTTCTTCCTCTTCCCTGTTGGGAAGGCGGTCGCCTTTTTTTTTGTCATGCCAACTGCCCTAGGAAAGAAAATAGGGCATCTGAAGGAGCACGGGTCCCCTTCTGCACCAATTCCTGAGGGAATCCCAGGCTCTCTGTAACTGCCCTTGGACCCGTGCACCACAACCAGAGCATTTATAAAAACAGAAGAAGGTCTGGCTGAGACACTGTTGTGGGTGGGAGGAAGGAAACTGTTCACGCAGGAGGTACAACCTCCAGCAGAGGCCAGACGGTGCTGGACCTTGTGGGATGGCAGGTTTGGCAATGCCCTGGCTATAAAATGGCAGTGATTCATTTTTCTGCCGGTCAGCTATGCTGCCACCACGTAGGATGAGGGAATTCTTCCTTGGCTTTTCTCTTCAAATCGGCGATGAAATGGTATTTAGACTTGCTCCTGCTTACAGGGACTGCACTTCAGCAAGAATTAATAGGGAAGAGAAGGCTCCGGGGAGACCTTATTGCAGCCTTCCAGTACCTGAAGGGGGCTACAAGGAAGCTGGGGGGGACTTTTTACAAGGGCCTGTAGTGACAGGACGAGGGGTAACAGGTTTAAATTGAAAGCGGGGAGGTTTGGATTGGACATCAGGAAGAAGTTCTTCCCGGAGAGGGTGGGGAGGCACTGGGACAGGTTGCCCAGAGAAGCTGTGGATGCCCCATCCCTGGAAGTGTCCAAGGCCAGGCTGGATGAGGCTTGGAGCAACCTGGTCTAGTGAAAGGTGTCCCTGCCCATGGCAGGGGGTTGGAACTAGATAGTCCTTAAGGTCCCTTCCAACCCAAACGATTCTATGATTCTATGATGCCGACCTCAGATGCCATCTAGTGGGAAGCGGCACCTCCTGGGCACAGGGCTTACAGACATTATGCATTACATACCTGCACACACGTATGTGGATGCATATATAACACGCAGAATATCCTACAGTCGTATCTCATTGCACGCACTCTTAACCCTCCCTCCATGTGAAACAAATCCAACAGCCCCACTTCCCATTATGTTTTTCTGGGAGCTCTCCCCCCACAGCAGACGTCTCCCATGCCTCCACCTCAACTAATCATTGAGTGGGGAAAAAGCAGCTCCGGCTCAGCAGCCGCTGAACCTGGGAACCAGATAAGAGCATCTGCGAGGAGAGCAGATAGGAGGGACCGTGCCGTGTCTCGCTTTCCTGCTGGCCTTTCCCAAAGCAAGTGAGCAATGCGCTGGCACCCAGCGCTGCTAATTGCAAAGGGAAATTCTGATACTCCGATGAGTTCTTTCCACAGCACAGAAAGGAAAATACATTCTTGGGTCTCTTGTTCCATCTTGGCCTTTCTCACCCCAAGCCAAACTCTATAGAAACAGCTGAAAATGATTTGTTTGTTATTCTCCCATGGATGTTTCTGTGTTTTTGTAAGCTAAGAGGATGTGGCGATCCCAGCACAATACTGAGGCAATTCTAAGGCAAAGAGAGGAAGGCCCTGAGCTGCCCAACGCTGCAAGACAGGAGGGTTTTCTCCCCTTTCACAGTCCTGCATTGGTGGGTCCCTCCAGGGAGGGAGCGGAGGGTAGGGGCAGGACAGGGGATTCAGCTGGAGCGGGTCTCTGTCTCGAGGGGATGGGCATGGCCACAGCTCAGATGCGTGTCCCCAGCTGGGAGGATGTTAGGGAAGCTGATAACGTCTTTTAGCAACTGTGGGCTCTGTCTCCAAGCCCGACTGTGCCTGAAAATAGACCTGAGGAGAAAGCCTATCCTGTCATACAGAAATTGGCCCCCAGAAGGGAAAGGCTGCAGCTCCTCACTCCTCTTCCTCTTCCACCCAAGAGTCGGTTCAGCTATAAAATGTGAGAAATTGGTATTTTTTTGCCTACCCTTTGATCAGCAACCCAGGAAAAACATTGAAGACATTTCCTAAACAGGAAGGCTGAATGCTTCTTTGTTATTTCCCTCCTTTCCCAGCCCCAGCCTGGGCCTGTGAAACAATAGGGCTCTTCAGGCGTCTCTTTCAGTCCAAAGATCGGAGGGACTTGCCATGCAATTCAGACCTTAAATTTAGCTCTGTTTGAATGTCATTTGCAAGGGTTGCTAAAAATACCTTTGTTTAATTTAACCTCATTAAGAAACGAGAAGTAAGCATCTCCATTTTCTAGGTGTTGGGGCCCAAAGCAGTGGGCAGGTGGGTGGTGGAGGGCTGACACCCAGCCCGACGCTGCCACTTGTTGCTTCTGCTCAGTTCCGCACAGCACAGATGAGCCACCGAAACACAAAGGGTGAATGCACAGCACCACCGGTAGTACCACAGCCGAGATGGAGAATTAGTCGGTTGGGTTGGTTCAACGGCTGTTTGTTGGAAACTTTTGCAGAAACAATTTTTAGAGATGAAGGGATCGGACTTGTGGAGTGCAATATGTGAGGAGAGCGCCCTCCGCCTTCCCTCCCCCTGCCAGATCAAACTCGCTAAATCCGAGGTGGACCGTGACTGCCTGCTCCTCATCCTCGCCACTGAGAGAGGTCAGTGGGCTAATTCCTTTGATGCCGCTGGGTAATGGCTGATGTGGGCGATGGCAGAGGGGACTGTTTGTGGGGAGAGGCCGTGGAACACAAATCCTGGGTTGTAGCATGGGAGGAGACTTGTCTCTGCAACTACTGCTCTTCTTTCTGGGGTCTTGTTAGACCCGCAGAGCCATGGCTTTGCCTCCAGAGCAGTGAAGAGGCTCACGGCTCCTCTGTGCTCAGCAGCGACCGGGCTCTTCGGTGCTGGCATTAGCGTGACCCTCTACGTAACGCACCTCTCCTGTTTTCAACCTTGCAGATCCTGCTCCAGATATGCTTCAGGAGTCTCAGTGGGAGAAGGTAAATGCCTTGAGCAAATTCAGCTGAGAAAATGGATGGGCTGAGTGGCTGCAGAATAGAGATTTTTGGATGGCTGAGACCTGAACCTGCCTCCGTCTTGGCGGCATTTGTTGAGCGTTGGCACGTGAGATGGTTGGAGCCAACCTCCAGACGTGCAGCGCGGCAGCGGTGCACCGTGAGGGCACTAAGACAACCACTGAAGGCAGAAATGCTTGGAATAGTTACTGCAAAATACTGTAGTGCTTTCTTAAAAAAGGACTAGGCCCCAGCAATAACTCTTAGGATGTAACTGGCACTCTGCTTCTTCTAAGTACCACGCTGACATTAATTAATTCCTCCTCCCAGCACTCCAGTGAGGCTGCCATCGGCTTGTAAAGCGGAGCTGCGGGTGCCTATATAACTGGCAGCCAACAGAGCCGCAGCCGCCGCGCACGGAGGCATTTCAGCCGGGCAGATGCATGCTCTCAACCCCAGGGCCTGAGCGCTCCCGTTCGAGGGAGACCATTTCCCCGTGCCGCAGAAATGGATGGAAATGAGACTGTGGGGATGTGAGAGCTCATGGGGCAAGTGCGGAGCTCCGGAGCTTGGGCAGCAAAGCCCAGCTTTGTTTACGTGGTTTAACAAGGAGGTGAAGAGCAGCATTGTTTTAGAGCCTGGTGCCTGTTCAGCAGATGCACATGTTTCCTGTTTGTCAGACTCCTGGCTCTCTTTGGTGTTTTTTTCCAGTTTGGAATAAAATCCGTTAAACGGGGGAGCGTGAGGAACCACCAGGACTTTTCTCAGAAGACCCTGATCGCCTTGGTCACATCTGGACTCTTGCTGGCGTTCCTGGGCTTGGCTGGATATTTCCTGATGAAGCGGCGGAGCTGGAGCCCCGCGGGAGAGAGGCTGGTTAGTGCTTACAGATGGCAGAGGAGCGGGTAGAGGAGCCGGCGGCAGAGGCCGTGCCGGAGCAGCCAGGGGGTGCCCAGGTGGGAGAGGAGGGGGCTGCTCTGCACCCCACAGCTCAGCGCCTTCAGCCTGTGCGCGTGTCCCCAGGCTGAGGGGACGGCTCGGCTGGCACATGGGACGTTGTGACCCGGGGCTGGGTCAGCCTGGGCGAGGTGAAGGGCAGCAGCAGGGAGGGCAGACTGTACAGGGTGAAGGGACACCTCTCTTGCCTTCTAAAATTAACTCTCAGCTGATTGCTCCTGTGGGAAAACCGCCCCTTTCTCACTTGTGCTTCTAGGTCTAACACTTATTTTTGCTCAGCAGTAAGAACTCATCCAGCAAGACCCCTCCAGAGACACCAAAACCTTACAAATTTGTTATTAAAAGGGACACACTTTAACTCTCCATTTGCTGCGTTTGAGTTGTATGTCTTTCTTGTACCAATGGTGTAATAAAGGCTATTTCTCCCCTCACTTAACAAGCGATGGTGATAAAATATATCAAGAATCATAGGATCATGGAATGGTTTGGGTGGGAAGAGACCTTAAAGCCCCCCCAGTCCCACCCCCTGCCATGGGCAGGGACACCTTCCACTAGACCAGGTTGCTCCAAGCCTCATCCAGCCTGGCCTTGGACACTTCCAGGGATGGGGCATCCACAAAAACATTTGCTATTTCCATTTTCCTGTTCCAGGCAGGCTGACCGCTGAGGATTCTTCCCTGCCAGTGACTTTTGGGGATGTGAGCCCTCTGAAAAGTGAGGACAGGCCATGCTTTTCCCCCATCACTGCCATGGGCACATAAAAACTTGTGTCCTGGGCAGCCATTAGGTTATTTCCTTGCCAGAAAGGATGCTCCCAAAACATGCAGATGGGAAGTGCCTGTGTCAGAGGCAGGGACATTGCTCTCGAGCCCACTGCCTCTGGGTACTGTCTCCTGGATGCTGGCAGCCACTGAAAAGGAATGTAAATGCATGGCTGGGAGCTGCCCATGTAAATGCAGTGTCAATCCAGCTTCCAAGGGAGATGTGTCCACGGACAAGGGGGTCAGCAAAGGGGCTGAGCAAAGTGACGGGGTGGGGGGAGCTGGGCAGGCTGCCGTGCGTGCTGGATGCTGCTGAGCAGGGCAGAAGCGGGGCTGTCTGCTCCCAGCTGGCAGTCGACACCCGTAGCCCGGGACCCCAGCACCCATTGCGTTGTTATTGCCCTGTGTCCCTCCTTCTAGCAACAGCAGTAACAGGCCACGCAGCACCTCTGTGCATTTGCTGGAGTGCAATCCTGCACTTCTGCTAGCACCTTGCTGTATATCTATTTACAGGGTGAAAGAAATAAGAGCAGGGAAAGCAAAAAAAAGGCAATTTTCATAGATTTCATTCAACAGTGCTTCTTACTTGGTCAAATTGGGAAGCAGAGGTGGCCTGTCATGGGGTAGCTTTGCAAACCCAAGGCAGGGTCAGCTCCAAAAACGGGTTATGAGAAAACAATAAAACCTGACGGCTTCTCTTTTCAGGTCCAGGAATAAAATCCACAGTTCCTCCCTGGTTTTCTTGCTTCGTCTTGCCACGGCGTGGCTCAGGCCCTCTGTGCCCCTCCTCGGCAGCCAGAGCAGGTTCCCAGGCCTGCAGTTGTTTGCATCTCCTGCTCAGGAAGCGCAGGCAGCCAGCCAAGCCACTGCCTGCAATCGAAGCCGGTTGCTGTCAACCCTTTCCCTTCCCTAACTCTGTCTTTGTTATTTATGTACCTGTTTAGGCTGAAGACCCATATTACACGGAAAACGGTAGCCAGGGAAACACGATGTTGATGATGCCCCCCCAAGAGCAACCCGACCTCTCAGAGAAGCCGAACCTCAACGGTGGGACTCAGGAGAACGGGACCGGCCAAGCGTCCTCCAAAAACGGCCACTCAGCCCGGCAGCACAGCCCCGCCGACACCGAAATGTGAACCGGGAGACGCGTGTCCTTGCCGCCATCTAGGAGGGGAGTGGAGAGACAAGGGAGGGCAAGAATTTTCTATGGACAGTTAGGGAATTGCAGACCTTTTTTTGTTATTACTATTATCATTATTTCTGTGAACAACTTCAAAGTCAGCCTAAAGCACATTAAGCTCCAGAGCTGCCAAAGACTCGCTTCTCTGCCGCCTCCTCCTCCTCCCGATGACCACACAAGACTCTTCTTCGCAGCTGTTCTCTGTGTTTCTTGTTAGAACTCAAGGAGACATGCCAGTGCCCTGAGCAGCTTTGAAGCAGAGGCAGACCGAAGCTACAGAATTCATAAGCCAGGCTCCAGACAGACAATATTTTTTGGTGGCAGTGTGTTAGGCTGATTGAAATAGTTAAATTGGGATTTCAGTGACAAAAACCTCTCAGGTTTCAGATAATTTTGGTTAACAGAGTTGGTGTTTTTTTATCTCTATGTTTAAGTGCAGGGTTTAGTCCTTTTTATAAGAACATCGGGCATTTAGTCCCCCTTCTTGTGCTTTGTCTTTAGTTATTTCCTACTCCAGCAGAATTTGCTGAAGCTCTGTGTAGAACTTTCCACATGGAACTGAAGGCTGAAATGTGAACAGACCTCAAACTTATTTCATTTTCAATCTTAGCAGTCCACAGGTAGTTGTTTTAGTGGTAAAAATCCTCCCTGGTCTCTACATATCAGGGAGTGGAGATGGCATTTAAAAAGGCAGAGCCAGCAATCAGTCACTTGAGTGAGATGGAGAGCGTTTGACAGGGCTCTGGGGCTGGCAGTCCCAGCACCTTCCCTCTGACACTCGGGGGTCAGACTTTGGGAATAAAAGATGCCAAAGGGCTGCCAGTGGGATGAGTGTTAGAAAGAAACCCGGCTCCATTATGGGTGTTTCTCCCTCTGCATCAGCAGAGCATGAACAAAACAAAGTATTCTTCCCGCAGAGGGTGGGGAGGCACTGGGACAGGTTGCCGAGAGAAGCTGTGGATGCCCCATCCCTGGGAGTGTCCAAGGCCAGGCTGGATGAGGCTTGGAGCAACCTGGGCTAGTGGAAGGTGTCCCTGCCCATGGCAGGGGGTGGGACTGGGGGGCTTTAAGGTCCCTCTCAACCATTCTGTGGTTCTGTGATTGTATTTTCACTTCGGTAAGTGAAGGCCAACACCAAAATCCCAACAGCAGGAACAGGTCCCACCTAGCTCTGCCCTGATCCTGCTCCCGGGGCAAGCTGAGCACCGAGGCAGAGTTACGTGCAGCTCGCTGAGAGCCAGGGACCGGGCGGGGGCAGGTCTGTGCTCAGCCCCGAGCAAGGCAGCCAAAGCCAGCGTCATGCAAGCCCCGTGCTGATGGAGCAGATGACCAGAAGCTGCAGTTCCCCGGACGTTACTCCTACCACAATCTCTGCTGGCACCGACAGCAACCTCCGCCTCAAAACAAGGATGAAAACAGCCCTTGAAGCCCATCTCCTCTCTCACTAGTGAATTTATCGCAACCTTTCCTCAGTGCTGAACGCCTGAGGGGAAGGCATTTTTTGGGTACAATGCTTAGAGGAATGACAGCAACATCCATCATTATCTGGGGGTGTTTTCATGGGTGCAGGAGTCATTTAAACACGGTTTAAAATATTGGCTTGTTTTGGTGGGAATTGCTTCTCCCAAATCTCGTTGTAAATAACCCTGGTTGAACAAAAAAAGAATATTAAAAATCAGCTTCTCCGTTGTGTCCTTGGAACAAGAGCATGTTTATCCCACCAGGACGCGTGGCTCTGGCTGCGCCGTGTGCCAGCGCGATGGGAGGACAACGCCTCTCAGAGCGGTTGTTTCCCAGCAGAAACACTATGACTAAAGGCTGTGGCTTGTTCTGTGCACATTTTCTCCTGCTTTTCAACAAACACATTTGCAGGACAAGCGACCTAGAGCACATTATTAAACCTCGTTTGTTTGATTTTCTGGTGTTTAAGATGCCTAGCTAATTCCTGGATAAATAAATGAGACTCCAGTCTCATGGAGTGATCTGCAGGGCTGGGGGCTGACCTGACACTGGGGATGTGGAGGGGGTGTGTGCATCCATGAAGATGAGGATAGATGAAGATGAAGATGATGAAGATAAAGGCTTATTCACTCTGTACAATAACCAGCAGCGGTTCCTGCCTCAAAGAATTTGCAGGGCAACACACAGCAGTCCTGTAGTGCCTGTTCTTGTGCAGGTGCTCGAGCTCCACTGAGAGCAGGTTTGGGGCTGCGTATCTTTACTACCCAGTCCCCTCCCCTCTGGGATGCCCAGCCTTTCCCAGTGCTTGTTTCCCGGGCACGGGCTCAGGGATATCAGGTCCTTCGCGGGGATGGTATTGAAACAACCACCACTGCCTTTTGTTGTAGTTTGGGGCATTCTGACCTCCAAAAGTCTGGCTGCAAGGGGAACAGATGCAGGAAATCGAAATTGCTTTCTCTCCCAAGAGCTCCGGCTGCCGTGAAGCACAGGGGAAGCTCTCCTGAAGGCTTGATTTGCACAGTGGGGTAGGACAGAGAGCTGGGCTTGGCTTGGGGTTTTTTTTTTTGGCAACTGTTTATCTAATCAGCACTACTTGCTGTATCAAAAGTAGGAGATCTAATCAAACGTCAGGTGCATTTTTCACAGCTCAGGGTATGTCCTACAGCCAAGCAGAGACAATAAGTTACAGTCAATTGCTTTGGCAAAATTAAAGCTTTCTCTCAAACATCCAGATTGAGGGAAATGCTGGAGCAGCAGCGGCCAAGCAGGGATGGAGCCAAGCCAGCGGAAAAGGCTGCGTTTACAGCTCAGGAAGTTTTTTGCCTATGTGTAAACACAGGCAGGCTCAGCTCTGGCCCTGCCGAAAAGGTTATTATTATTATTATAATTATTCCTTCCTTATCAAACCCCTTGCATTCCTTCCTTGCTGGCCTCACTGTCTGCCGGGCAGCCTCCTCCTCCTTCCTTGCCATCCAACGCTGCCTGCAGGCTCGCAGCTGCTTTTGGGCCACTCTGGGGGGCTTTTAGGGGAGCTAAATACCTCTCAGCTTCCACCAGCAACCTGCTTCCCATAAACATGGTTCAAGGTTGACGCAAGGGCTCCTGCCTGGTTCACGCTCTCACGCCCTGCTCATATACAGGGCGGTCTGTCTAGCTGGTGAGGACCCTTGTATCGACGTGAAATGATGGAAATAATCAGCATGGAAGCATCCTCTGGGGAAGAAAAGAGGCAATTATAATAAATACAAGGTGTTAAATATAAATGTGACACAGACATTAAATGATGTGCCCATGTCCCAGCCTGAGGCAGCAGCAGGAGCTCTGACACCTATCCAGGCAGCCCCCGAACCCTTCTGCAGGTTGAAATCAAAGACTTTTTCAGGAATGAAGGAATACCTTCCTACCTGAGTTGCCATAAAATGCTACTGCGAGTTGAAGGTGGCTTGCTCTGTGCATTGCTGAATTTATCAGAGCAAACAAGTTTCATGACGTCAATAACTATGTCCCTCAGCGGCTCTTCCCTGGCTGGCACAGTATAAACAGCACAACCCTCCCAGGTGAGAAAAGTCCTGCCCTGCAACATCACAAGCCCTTCACAGCAAAACAGCAAGTCCCAGGCCAGGGAAAAGTAGCTCCTTTCTCTGTTTGCTGGTTGCTAATTTCTTGTCCATTGACTCAGCACTGGGAAGAGTTGTCCCGCTGCCCGCGATCCCTCAGCAGCAGGATCAGTCTTGCACAAGCAGCAAGATGCCCAATTCCTACTCGTGGCCCTTCGAAGATACCAGGCTTTGCCTTGTGCTGTGCCTTGGAGGACCCCAGGAAAAGAGCCTCTGGATGCTCTCCATGCTCCAGATCTCCTGGGACAGATTTTTCTTGAGCACTGTGCAGAAATTGCAGTTTAAGGCTAGATGCCTTGCATGCCTTTGTCCCGCCATGAAATTTTCATCCCCCGTGAAATTTTGTTCAACACAGTTTAGCTTCGTGGCTACAGAAATACTCCTTTCATGTTATTAATTACAACAGGTAAGTGATTACCTGCGCAGCACAGGCCGCAGCCCGGCTGAGTGGGAGCTCAATCCTGACATACCCTCAGCCCTGCTGCAGCGAGACAAAGGGGGTCACGGCCTCAGTCCCCCATGCCCCATGGTTTCTGCATAACTTTGGAACCGCAGCAGAACGAGTCTGGGGTATATTATATATAACAATGCTGCTATCTGCTGGCTGTGCTTGGCTAAAACATTGAATGCTTTGCTCTGGAGGGAAGCTGGTACTTGAGTGATGGTGCCCAGGCTGATGCAGCACCTGGAGAAGAGCCCTGATACTCCACATTCCCCGGGGTGTCGGCTGTAACGAGGCTGACATATTAACACCACAGAATTATGAAAGAAATAACACACACAGTGGGCTTTGAAGCTCATATCCAAGGAATGGAGAACACCTAAAAGGCTGTATCTACAATGAATTTCCATCAATCCACTCCCCATCTGCTTGTTCGATGCCTGATCCTGCGAAACTCGTGTGGGAGCTCTGTGATATTTGCCGCACCATCTGCTGCGAGGCCAGACAGGCTCTGCGAGCCCAGCGCCGGGACCACGGAAGCACAGGCGGGTGAGAACGTCCCGTGTGATGCTTCAGGTGGCTGACGGAGGAGCTCAGTTCCTGTTCTCTCCTCTTCCAACCGCTGGCGTCCCGTAAGGCCCGTGTATCTCATCTGTCTGCACCGATGCGGTCGTTCTGCCTTTGCTTTCAAAGTGAAGGGAGCAGCATCTGTGTGGGGCTTCTCCACCACCCTGAAAAAATGGTATTTACAGCTATTTGCATTACAGGCCCTTCACAGGTGTTTTAATTCTGCGTCTCTAATCTTGGCCTTCAGATCCATTTAATTTGCTGGTGTTTTGATTTGTAGTAAAAGACATAAATGAGATTATCTATCCCCTGAGATAAACTGTCAAAGGCAAATGCTGAAGAATTGGGCTCTAAAAACATTTTAATACGCTCGTGTTGCAAACCCTGAGACGGAGCCAGAGATGAACGTAGATTGGCATGAGCCAGGACTCGGGTCTCAGACACAACGCGCTGTGTGAGAAGGACCCTTGGGTGGATGCAGAGCTGTTCCCGTGGTCGCAGCCTCGCGTCCTCTCTTCGTTTCAGGAGGAAACACCTTCATGGCGTGCAGAGAAAGTGCTGTGAGGCATCAGGTTTTTCTTTTTCAACCTTAAAAAAACAGGTGAGGCAAGAATGGGTGAGTCTGGGATGATGTTCTGGGGAAGAAGGTTGGTTTGGAGCGGACGGCTGTGGAGTTAGATGTGGGAATTGCATTGGGTTATGATTTTCCTATTGAAAATTGTCCATGTTTTTCTTTTGGAGAGAAAAAAATACAATTTTGAACAGTTTTTCTCTTACTTTTCTAATGGAAAGTTATTTTGTTGGGGGAAAGGATAGTAGCTCCAGGTTCCAACCCCAACTGTAAAAAAATAGTCTGACAACAGTTATGTCTCTGTCTTGCATAAGACAGAAGATGTCACAAGGGCCTCGACCTAGGAGATTTATCTTTGGGTTATTTTTTTTATTGCTACAAATAAAACAACACATTACTGAACTTTGGTTATTTATTTGCTATTTCTGGTCCTTGTGATGTTCTTTTTTCTTCATTTTTTTAATCTTCATGTTTGCATCTTCCTTCTTTTCTTATCATCTGCCTGCCCCAGAGGCTTACTGCTGCTTTGGCAACATGCTAACGTGTTTAGGAACGATAAGACGGCTAATTAATAGTTTAATTAGCAGTACAAGGTCTTAATAGCTTATTAAAGGAAATACATTCAGAAAATTCTTTTATTTTTCTTGCAGTGGTACAATATAATTTACCAGCCAATGATAAACCAGTTTTCAATGGCATCCAGACTTTTAGTAAGGAAGGTGGAGCCGGGCTTGTGATTTCACGGGGGATTCTGCACCACTAATACTATTATTTTGTTATTGTTTTTTAAAAACCAGTTCAACAGATTAACAAAGCCACTGCGAAGGATGGATGTCCCCACGGGGACAGGAGCCTGATGAGCCTGAAAGCGGAATTGAGTGAGTTTGCCTTCCTGGAAACAAGTCCTGGGGGAAGGTAAACGTGCTCTTTAAGAGGCTCCGGCTGAAATGTCAGGTCGTGCTGGGGGCTGGGGCAGCTCAGCCGCTCGCAGGCTGCATCCTGCTCCTTCCCCGCTAATATTTGTCAAAGCTGGTGGGTTTTATACAAAGGCATCGTTGGCTTGTGAACTCCAGCAGTTACTCTGGACCACCTATAAACCCTCGGAATCCCTCCTGCTTTCACCGGGAAGAGACTCGCGTTCAACCCTGCTTCGCAGGCAGCGGGCAGGGAAATCAAACCGCGCCGCTGCAGCTCGGATTCCCCAGCCCGCCGTGTTTTTCCTCTGACCCGCACAAAGATTTCTTTCTAAATTTATCTCAGCGTTCATCGCCGTCCCGCTTAGCGGCAGATTACGAGCTGGGCAGGCTGGGCCCATTCAAACGAGGGCAGGGGAGCCTGAAAAAACACGCGAGGGATGACGCAGCTGGGGAGGCGAGGGCAGGCAGCAGGAGCAGCCCCAGCTTGGCTCCCACCAGCCTCCCTGCTCCAGATTATCCTGCCCCGGAGCCTGGGGGCTCGCTGTGGTGGGAATGCTGCACCGAAATAGCAGCACCCCAGCTCCCGGCTGGGGTTTGCTGGTCTCTGGCCCAGGTTTGCTGGTCTCTGGAGGCGTGGGGTTGGCGCAGCTGGGGAATTTCCACTGGGCTGCGGCCGGAGCTGCTGGCCTCTGCGCGGGTGGCAAAGGCAAAGCGGGATTTGGCTGCAGCGGTGAGTGCTGGAGCCGGTGTCTGATCTGGCTGGAG
>NW_010265261.1:27037-27389 GCF_000690775.1 Eurypyga helias
TATCTGGGCATCCCCCAGGCTCCCCAGACTCTCCTGTCCCCCCAGTTCATACCCAGGTACCTGCCTTCCCTGGATCCGACAGCCTTTGGTACGTGTCCCTGGGACCAGAGCTGTGATTTTGTGCCCCGTGGACCCCCCCACCGAGGACACCAGGGCGGTGTAACCCGTCCTGCCCTGGACGCGGGGGTGCAGGCTTTGCAGGGAGCCCTGTGCCGCGTTTGGCATCACGCCGGGAGATGACGCAGTTACGAGGATGGCATAATTGAGAGAATGCTTGACTGGCGCAATTTTCTTATGTGCCTGTCAGCACGTCACTTAATCTGAGCTGTGCCAAGTTTCCCATCCGTTAAAT
>NW_010265262.1:0-2542 GCF_000690775.1 Eurypyga helias
ATTTATAATCAGTAGTATAATAATTATACAGATTATAAGTTTATGAGGCAAAATATCTTATTAATCTTCACAGTGGAGGTTTTCTGTAACATGATTTGACTAATTTATGTGCTGGGGTTGTGCCTTTATTTCTCAGTGATTAGAAGGAACAACATCTTCAGCAACCTCAACCAAACAAAAAATGACTGAATTGTATGCATCTGAATTCATTAAGTTTTGTAGCTTGGGGGGTCTCTCGTTCCTTTCCACCCTGACTCTCCAGCCACCAGCTACTCCTTCCTGTATTTTTTGACACATCCTGTTGAATCCGATACTTGTTTTCTATTCCTTCAAGCTCTATAATCCTCTCACAACAATACTTTTATGCTGTTTGACATTGTTTCTGAGTAGCCATCTCTGACACAGTCTTGATAACTTTGGTAGACTATGCTTTCCTACTTCTTTCATGATTCATAGAGCTATCTGGATGTCACCTACCTTCTTCCTTATGCCAGCAGAGATAATTTCATACCTAAGGCATTGGGGAACTGGATCACTCGCTTCATCTATCTGCTTTCTTAACACAAAGTTTTATGTTCTGATTTCCACACCAAACTCGTACAGAATCAAGTTGGCAATGAGGAAGATTTGGTAGTGGTTAACTTGCAAAAGAAGATTCCTTCAAAAGAGTAAAACGTTACTTCAACTGCAAAAGAACGGCCTTCTATCATTTAAAAATAGCTGGAGAAAAGCAGTTTCTCTGATAATTAAACACTTCCAAAATAATTTAATACAGATAGAATTAAATTAACAATGACACACAAGTCATTTCTTTCCATATATAAAGAAGCCTCATCTCCCCAGTCAACAATCTCTATATTAGTTATTTCCTGACCCAGAAAGTAATAAGGTATTTGCTTCCAATTGAAATATGACTTAGTATTCCTGGAAAGAATAAAAATATAACTATATGTAGGGGATAAGATTTACCATTCCTGTGCAGGAAAAAAATAAGTTTTGTTTTTTCTTTGTCAAAAATAATGTATGTCCTTTACAGTGACTTCTCTCCTACACTTACAAAGTATGCATGTATTTTATTCCAAGACAGATGGGAATGGACAAAAAGAAAATGTTTCCTCATTCTTATTTCTTTTTTATCTCACAGATCTATCTATCTATCTACTGAAATGTCATTCCTACTTTGATTTATATAGTATTTGCCAACTTTTTGCAGAATTTCTCGCTATTGCCTGTGAGCAGCAAAATTAAGATAATATAAAGAAAGACCAGCTGCATTTAAAACATTTTGTAAAGGATATTCCAGGGACATGGGAAGCAGGAAAGGGCAGTGATACAAATATTGAGCCACACCAGAAGTAAGATAGTTTATGATTCAAAAAACAATACAAAATCAAACATTTAGATCTCCTACTGAGATCCAGATGGGACTGACTGGCTGTGGAGATTAATGGCAGTGAAACTAGGTAGACTAAATTGATCTGCAAATCTGCTTTCAAAAGCAAACAGCTGCCTGAGGTTAAAAACAACAAAAAAACCCACCCAAGCATACAACCAAAGAGACGCTTACCCCACTTACACATACTGTATCCGACTCGGCACAAATTAGACAAAGCTTACTTGTGGAGCTGCCTACTGCTTCCATCCTTTACCAGCTGTTAGCTGGCTTAAAGACATGTATGATGATCAATGGGAAGCTAACACCATACTTTCCGTGTAGAAAATATATCTGATGGCATGTCCAGAAGAGGAAGATTACTTGTGAAGGGTTGAATACATCTGAACAGAAAAGACTGTTCCCATTTAATAATTTCTTACACACCACTAAACCAATAATCAGGACTGTTAGATTAAACCAAAGGGAAGTGTTATTTTACGAGATCCAAACTCATTATGCAATCTAAGTCTTGGAACTCAGGATTCAAGGTAGGCTGTCAGTACGGGCAAGAGGTGCCAAGATCCTCATTTTAGCAATGGATACTCCCTTTCTCTTCTTGGAAAAAAAGTATTTTAGAGTCTGAATAAACATTTTTTTTTTATTTAAGGGCTGTCATATAAGACAGAGAGATAGCAGAGGATGTGGTTTGTAATGCAGGACTCCACTCTTCCAACAGAGTTCCCCATTCCCTACCCTGGAGAGTCAGGACCTTTACTTGGTTCTGTTCTCTGTTATTCTGAGAAACCCTGCACTCCCAATACACACTGAAACACAATGTGTGACTGAAAACCGACCCCATTCAATATATTCCGTTGCATGGCAAGCATATCTCTTCCTCCACCTCCCTGTATAGTTTGATGTGAAAATGTCTACAATTGGTGGCCTGCCCATGGAACACAAAAAACATGAGCATTCCCAGCTGTTACCAGAGGAAGAGGTGAAATGCAAATAACATTTCAATCTCTCAATGGGAAGCAGGCTATAAGAATTTGTATAGAAGGAACATAGAGTCAGTGTACAATCCTCCTAACAATTCTGATGTGTGGTTATTTTGTGTAATGAGGTTGACTGCTTAGTTTCCTCCAAAAAACATGAGAATGTTCCTGC
>NW_010265262.1:2573-5864 GCF_000690775.1 Eurypyga helias
AGCAGTTCCCACTGAAATGAAAGTGTGACTGGGCCAAGTGTGTCACATTAATCTATGACAGCAGTGTTCTGTCTTTCAAATATAGATTAAGCTCAGTGTAGACACCTCCAGATACACCGGAAAAAAAAAAAAAAAAAAAGAGAGAGAAAGAAAAGAACACAAAAAAGGGCCTTTTGCTTGCTTTCTTTCTCATATGAGAGAATGACTGCATCATATAACTTAAGCAGTGACAATTTTTATTTTGTGTTTTATTAATAGTTACAAGCTCCAATCAAAGACTAACATCATGCTGTGTCAATATTGCTCTGACAAGACATATTCTTTCTTAAATAGCTAGGTCAGAGAAACTAGGTCAGTTTTCTTTTCCTCAGCCTCCACCTTGTACCGGTCTGAAAAGCCCCTGCTCTTATCAGAGTTCTTTTTTTATTTTACTGGAGATTCAGCCTAGTGAGAAGTATTCCAAGGTTGAAAGAAAATAGGAACATGAACAATCAGCTGAAAGGAATAGAACACACACACAAAAAGAGTCTGTGCAAGCAGGACAAGGGGATTAAAGAGGGCTACACTGAGGGAAAGAAGAAAGGAGCAGCGCTTACCCTGCAGAAGAAATCCATGGCAGCGGAAGTTCCTGCATTCTATTGCCAGGTCCAGAAATGGAGTGTCACAGTATAATGTAGCTAAGAATAATTAATTCGTGACAGTGTTTTCTGTCAGTCATGGACTTATGACTTTGTTCTGTAGTTTCATTTTACTCTGCTCCATTGTTTATATTCCCATTGAAGCCACTCCCATGTAGTGCTGTTCTGACTAGAATTCAAGGCAGTAAATAACGTTCCTAAATGTATTAAAGCCTGTCCAGTGTTTCACCAATTGTCAAAGTATAACTCAACCATTATCCCACTTATGAAGGGTTCTAAAATTTTTTAACTTGCTAGTAAATAGCAATCATGTACCTAACTTTTGCCTGGCATGATTATGCTAAAGGTGATGACAAATAATACCTGACCGATTGCTTAGAAAGGCTGGTTTTATTGTTTGTGGGCTTCCCAGCTATATCCCATCTTAGCACCTCTATCTGATAAGTGTAATTCTGATAACCTCTGCTTACTGCTATAATTTAATTATAATAATATAATTAATATAATATATAATATTATAATTCAATAATTTATTGTTTATTCAAAAGCAATTGTTTGTTTATTCTATTTGTATCCTCTTCTCCCTCCTTCATAATAGCAAGTAGTATTTGGAGAGATCCAAATATATCAGTGTGGTAAAAGTTACTCATATTTGTTACACATGCCTGATTTCAGCTAATTCATAATTAACATTTCCATCTGATTGAGCTATTACAGTGTGTACTGGAAATACATGAATTGCAGTTAGCAAAGGGAGTTGGTGTTTAATCAGGAAGTCTCAGCTATAGGTAGAATAGATAAAAGAAGATTTTTGACATATGATAACAAACCCAGTTCCTGCTACTCAATATCACACAGGCCAGACAGTAAATATTCTTCAACCTTAAGAAGATCTGGATGTGTAAATTTAGTTTTCAAATCACTTTAAAAATTGTAGAAAAGCTACTCAAAAATCAAGGTAAAAAGGTTTCTCTCTGTGTTTCTCTTCTTTCTTGAGTATTGATGAATACTATGTAAAGTTAAATGGAACAACATTATATATATTTCTCTCAAAAGATTTCCATTGAGCACCACATGTACATAGAGTGTGTGTAGCAGGAAATGGTAAGACAGTAATCATATGCTCTAGGATATTAACAGAAATAATTGTGAGTATGAGTATCATGGTGAATAAGGTCTCTGTTCATACAAGAAACATGCTCAGATGAATGTGTAATTTCTTTGCTCTTGCATAGACACCAGAACACCTTTCAATTATTGTAATCAGTCAATAGAAGGAAATGGCAACACTTTAAAAATCATTATTTGGAAGTTAGACATTCAAAATGAGCTTTACAAGAAATGGTACTCATCTAATATTTTCAATCCATCTGAAGCACTACTTCTAGAATATAGTGCTATCACTCACTTCATTACAACTACAGGAATCAATTAACATAATGTCATCACTGCTCATCCTTCCCTTCTTTAGCTGAAATTTCAAATCATTAATTGACTCATGTACAGTAGATGGCACACATAAGCCTCTGTAGACTGGAAGTACCATTTTCTCAAAGAGAAGCTGCCCCTAATCTGCTTAATGGCCCTTGTCACTCTAGCAGGTAATTAAAAGGCTTCCCACTCTGGCAATTAGCCAGAAAATAAGCAGATGGAATGCTCTATTTGTAAAATGAGGAATGAAGCTCATACTTCAAAGAAAGAATAATAATATTTTGCAATCCCATAATGTCTTTTCTTCAGGGATTTTAAAGAAATTAATAATAATTAATTAAAAGGACCTTGTAAATTCATGGGAAATAATTGTGCTAAGCATTTTAAAAGTGGACAAAACAGAATTTGCTGCCTCATTTTCCACAGGATCATTCTTTTTCAATGCTTCAACACCAGTGAATTTATTTGGATTATTACACTGGGGAACTGTTGAGCATTTCTGGTCCCCGTAAAACAAAAATTTTTTGTTGTATTCAGTGTCACTGAATATCAGACTTTGGATGTATTTTGTGTAACAACTAGAATTCATGCACAGTACTTGCACATTTAAGAGACAGAAACTTGAAAATCAACCTGGTGTCAGGCAAAACCTCACTGCTAAGGCAGCTATAGTAACAGATAAAAGTTATTATACAATAATAATGCTACACATAATGGTAAATAAATCCAGTCATTCAGTCTGGGACACTTCAAGTTATCTTTGTAATGAAAATATCTGAAGAAAAACATATATTAATGTTTTGACTGGTCATCTGATCAAATGATATATTCCTGCTACTCAGAGGAATCCTGTGAGAATTTTCCTTTCTGCAAAACTAGGATGAGACTCTGCGATGAACAGAGATCATATCCATGACTATAAAACAGCATATGTGTTATGAGTACTCTGCAATGGAACTTTTATAACTACTGTCATATTTTAAATCATTTTTTAAATGTTTTTTATTTGTTCTGTGGATAAAACAACTGATTTTTTTCTGACATATATATTATGAATGTATAAAAACCAAAAGACTGTAGAGAGAGGAATTGTTTTGCCAACACACTAGTAGTCAATAGGTGCATCCCTTCAAGAACAAGGCTCCTTGAAGAATAAAATATGTGAAACTCAAAGCGGTTTATCAAAGATATCTTTGATAACAAGAAAGATATCTTGATGGGA
>NW_010265263.1:0-13418 GCF_000690775.1 Eurypyga helias
CAGTTTTTATTCTTTGATTCCTTCCTGCTCTGTCCTTAGGATGTCCTCTCATTTTGTGCTAAAGGATGTAAGCTGAGGCTGGAGTGGAGCTGTGTAGCTTACAGGCAACACAAATAGGTGCCCTTTTTATGGCCTTCCAAAAGTAAATTCATATCCTTGTTGAGCTGTGAGGTCAGTCAAGTGGCCATGCTGTTCCAGAAGGTCTCCTTCAGTGCTCTGCTCTCTTTTTGCTGGTAGCCAGTGCCCCACAAGCTGCTTTTATGGCTTCCTCTCCACTAGGTCCTGAAAATGCTCTTTGAAGATCGATGGACATCATTCCAGCACAGTTACCACAGAGTGCTGTCTAGCTAATGCCTTGTCACTCAGGCCACACTGAAACTGGCCCAGGAACAGCGTCTCCCTTGCAAAAGACTCTCTGGCAATGTGCTGTCGCCAGGTTGTCCCCCTGATCCATGCTGGAGCTGCAGTGCTCCATCTGGGATACTGCTAGAGGAAAAGCCATTAACCAGCAGACAGCACCGTTGTGCTGAGGCCACACATATGTTGTAACCAGGCGACACAGGCAGACTCCTCTTTTATAATGCTGAAGGCCTGATCTACTCCTTAAGGCTTCCAGAGACTGTATAAACTGGGGAAAAATGAAGTGTTTGGAAGCCTTGCCGTATTTGCCTGGCAGGCAGACTATTCATCACGTTATCAGAGTGCCTCAGGACCCTTGTCAGAAACCTCCCATGGTGGGTGCAGCACAAAGCCAGAGCAAGTAACAGTCCCTGTCCTGCAGATACTACATGTGATAGGAGATATGTGCATCAGCAGAGATGCTCTGGAGTCCGACATGAACAAGCGGCCTCTTGAATATTCCCAGCATGTTCCCATGTGTGCCCCTCAACAGCCCCTCAATGGCAATCAGGAGTGCGCTGATCATCAGGATGATGATCTTCTTGCACCTCCTTGCCCTTGGCAGGGAACAGCATGCCATGGGGTATCATGGTCCAGCAAGGGTCTAGATGCTTATTCTGGATTTTACTCAACAGTCACATTTGGGTGGTAATAAAAAGAGCAAGGCTTAGAAATATGTTTTGTACTCAGATCTGGACAGTGGAGGCTTGTGCCCTGCAAGAGAGATTTCCAGCACATGTAACTCAGCCTGCCAGAAAATTGTGCCTTTTGCCAGGGAAATTTTACATTTCTAGAGAGTCCCCCAAAGACAGAGGAGCAGTTTCCTGTGTGTGAAACAGTGGTTAAGGAATGGGTCCTAACACAAAGCATAAAACTTCAGGTCCTGGGATGCTCCTGCCAGCACCACATCCTGAGGTTTTCTGGACAGCAATTCAATTTTCTCCCACCCCACCTCCCAGACAGCCAGTCCTCCAGGCTCTTCATCCTCCCCCACAGCCCTGGGGAAGAGCAAAGAGCAATAGAGCACCTGGGTCAGGAGGCGAAGAAGGGGAGCTGAAAAGAGCTCACAAGGGAGAGCTGACCTGGTACCTTTTGCTCTTTCTTGGTTCAGTCCTCTTCCATTTGCTGGAGTCATGACCAAATTGCATGCTCAGGAGATAGCAGGGTCAGGGAGATCAATGAATTATAAATAAATACAGTATAAACAAATCAATCAGAGGGATAAAAACATTTGACAGAGCCACACTAATTAAAAATATAATAATCTAGATAGCGGACGTGTATTTAAAATGGTGCAATTACAGCTTTTAATCATCTAGGTTTAAATTAACAGCACCAGCAAAGCGGCTGTGCAAACGTGTTTGCTGCAATGAACTGATATTAGAAAGCCAGCTTGGTGATCTCTCCCTCTCTCAGGCTAATTTTCTCTCCTCTCATTGTAAAATAACCTTTTGGTGTCGTTTTCTTGTAGAGTCTTGAAGATGAAGACACAATATTGGAGCTAAATTAAATCCCCTTCACATATTTCTCTTCTTTCAAGCTGTAAAAATTGCTGGTATCAGTCATTCAGTCTCTAGTGCTGACGCAACCACACTTGAGGAGAACATCTGGGGGCCCCAAGAGTCATTATAGGGAAAATAAAATCCTGTATTACAATCAGTCAGCAATTAAAAGGCAGGATGCAGGGGACCCAATCCTGCAAGATGCTGAGCAGACTTGGTGGGGAAATCAAATGGCAGACTTGTGATCCTACAGGGCTCTTCTGTTCTTCATCAGATTGATTCAGAGGAGGGAAGAAAAATTCTAAATCTGCTCCTGCCGAGCACAAATGGTTTTGGAAGCAGCCCATGCTAATTCGGGTCAGTGGTGAGGCAGAGGTCACAGGTTTAGCACCTGCTCACTGCCAGCTAGCCCGGTCTGCAGAGCTGCGGTTCCATCTTGCCTTGCCTTGGCAGGGCCCAGCCGGGCTCGGCAGCATTCCAACAGCCTGAAGGCAGCGCCCAGCTTGCCATGTGAAGCCCCTGTGGTTCAAGTGGGCTCAAGACAGGGCAAATCAGAGATGTGGAACCTCTCTGCGCCTGGCATGGTTCTGACTTAGCAAAGCGATGGGTCTTATCTGCCCTGCACAATTGTCAGGATCTTGCTCCCACATATGGATCTGTACCTGCCCCGTAAAAGCATCTTTCCTGCAGAAGAGCCCGCAGCTTGCCATGTGAAGCCCCTGTGGTTCAAGTGGGCTCAAGACAGGGCAAATCAGAGATGTGGAACCTCTCTGCGCCTGGCATGGTTCTGACTTAGCAAAGCGATGGGTCTTATCTGCCCTGCACAATTGTCAGGATCTTGCTCCCACATATGGATCTGTACCTGCCCCGTAAAAGCATCTTTCCTGCAGAAGAGCCCGCTGTCTACCAGCCAAGATGCTGCCAAGTGCTCAGTGATGGAAGTGAGCAGATTGACAGACACATGGCAAGTAAAACTGTGGAAGGCAAAGCCTTCCAGACACAGCTGTCCCGAGGCAAGTCTGAACCAGCAGCCAAGGACAGGCAATTCTTCCCTGGCTGCGAAAGGTCCCTGGTCTGCAGCCTCCCTTCCCTGCCAGCCAGCGCGCTCGGGTTTGCGCTGCCCCTGCCTTTGCTCTGCCCCTTGTCACCTTCTGCACAGGGAGGGTCACAGCAGGGCAGAAACAGCCCCAAAAGTTCCTGAGCTTCAAACTCAGCTTCCAGCAATGCCCCTGACATGTCTGTCCCACAGCTCGTGCTAGTGACACCGCGGGGCCAGCATCAGGATGCTCCACATCTCAGCTAGATTTGCTTAAGGCTGAAAGGAAAGGGACAAGAAGAAAAAAAATCCATGGGGAAAAACATCATTTTGGAAGTGTAGAAAGATTTCTGTGTGGGAAATGAACACCGCGTGGGGAGAGCGTATGCACAACTCTCTGTGTGCACACATACTTCTGCGTACACAAGTCACGGCTTCTTCCGGAGCCGCTCACCCACTCCTGGTTTTGGCCATTGTCACCAAACACAATTACCTGCCTGCATCCACAGTCCTGAGCACACAATTAAGGAGCCCTTTGGAAAGAGAATTTAATCTCTCTAATTAGCACCAAACTCTCCTCTCTTTCCTGTTTACCCAAAGGGTGTGCAAACATACAGCGAGAGGGCAAGTGAGAGTCAGGCAGTCCTCACTGTCACAATGGGCAACGTAATTACCTGATCTGCACATTAAGATTAATAAATATTAACTTTACTTGTGTTTTTACTGTCCACCTCAGATGGAAACAATGAGCTTTACTACTTAATCAAATTAGAGCTATAAAATTATTTCCCTTTTAGAAGGTTTACTTCTGTTTTGCCAGCAATTAATGCTGATGATTTGAGTCCCATCTTTAAAACATTCTGAAATATGGAAAATGGCAGAAATGCCACAGTGCATTAATGGAGCCATAATATACATCAGGTAATAAAGCATGAAGAGCCTGTTTATTCTGAGTACTCTAATTATTTGAGAGCTTTAAAAAAAAAAAAAACCAACCAACCCCGACGTGAAAACTTTTGTTATTTCATTTGAATTAATTTTTAAAAATAAACAGGAAAAAAAAAAAGACACAAAACCCCCTTTTTTGAAGTGTTGCTTTGAAATTCCCTGCAGTCAACCCAGGTCCCAGACAGACACAGAGGAGCAAATTTTCCCTTTTGTTTTTCTCTCGCTTTTCTCTCTTCAGGGTGTGCAGGGCAGGGAGGATCACTCACACCCTGGCTTCTCCTGCACCATCTCTGGAAACATCTCAAGGAATCAATGCACCATCTCACAGGAGACCCCCACCCCTTGCTGAACTGCAGGGAACAGGCTCACTGTCTTTGCATGGTGTGAGAGATCTGAAAACTCATTCAAACCTTTAGCACAATCTAGAAAATATTGGGCAGCTGTATCTTCAGCTGAGAGGCTGTTTGTTGAGGCAGAGTGCAGCTCCCGTGGCTTCCTTGCTTCTGCAGAACTAGCAGGGTGTGATTCCTCTCCTGTACAAATCAGCACCAAAGAGGGAGCAGAACTGAGGCAGGATGGGACCTCTGGACATCTATGGTCCTGCACAAAGGGGCCAGCTTCAAAGTTAGATCATGTTGCTCTGGGACTTGTCCTGCTGCATTTTGAATATTTCCAAAGACAGACATTCCCCCAGGGCCACAGTGCTCGTTACGAAGACGGTTTTTCACTATACCTTGATGGCATTGCCCTTGCTGCAGCCTGTGCCCATGTGCTGTTGCTCTGCACCTCTGAGAACAATCCAGCTCCAGCCTCTCAGTTCCCTTGGTGGTAGCTGAAGACAGCAGTGACATCTCCCTTGTCCTTCGCATCTTCAGGCTCAAACATCCCAGCCCTTCCACTTTGTCTCATACGTCCTGTGCTCCAGCCTCTGCCACCTCAGTGGCATCTGCCAGGCTTTCTCCAGCTCACTGTGCTTCGAGCCGATGGTCCAGCCAACCCTCCACCCACCTGCTCATCCTGCTTCCACCTCCACCACTTGGCTATGGCCACAGAGAAGGCAAAATTACATGGAAGAGACCCAGAAGTGGTATGGCCAAATCCTTGCAGTCTCCCTTGATTTGACTCAGTAATGCCAATGGGATGTGAGTGAGTGGCTGTGTGGTACTTGGTTGCTAAATGGGGCTAAACCACAACAGTCTTGGCTAGGGCCAACCTCTCCCACACAGCACTTACTCTGCTGTTGTATTTGAGGATGCTGTTTCCTTGACCAGTTGCCTGCAGCCTAATGAATTCTCCTCCATGGCTTGGGAGATCTTAGCCTGCCTCAGCCCGGGTGATGCACATTAGCTTGCACACGCTCACCCTGGTCTCTCAGGCAGCACCGTAGAGCGGGTTGGCATGGGATTAGCTCAAGGCCTTAGTGACCACAGAAAGAACAAGGCGGTGCAGAACCTGACCCCAGACCTGATGGCCTGGTTTTAATAAAGCATGGCTGGTCTCCCTGTTGCAGTACATGGATTGCTTCACCAGTCAAGTGTATTTGCAAGGCTATACAAGCCAAGATAAATTTGCCCCCAAAGTAATAACTTTTCAATTACCTTCATTATTTCTTGCTCAACACAAGAACAGCACAGCACCTCTTGAGGGAGCAGCTGAGTATTTCTCTCCAGGGTGTACATTTATTATTTTAAGAATCATTTAATTTTCCATCTGAACAAAAGGGGCGAATGTAGGTCCTGAATGACTCCAGGGCCCTGTTCAATACCTTGCTGCGTTATCCATCATGGCAATTACACATGGTAATTCATCTCTGAGAAACTTCAATACGCAGACCTGAGAGCATTTGAGGTACCTGGCATTGCTCACAACTTTGGGAGCCCTTGAAAAGGAGGCATCATGACTGGGAAGCATGCCATTACATCCGAGAAACTCAGGCTAAGTCTTTACTGATGGGACTTCTAACACACCAGCAACCTGTAGCCAGGCTTTCCAATGTCTCTCCCAAATCCTGCTCTCTCACAGCACACACCCATCCCTGCAAGTCCCAGTGTGATTTACAGTATTTATGCAGTGATGCTCTTCACAATGCACTCCCTGTCCGATTAGACTGGAAGTGCTGCAAGTGTGAGAAATGTGACTAAATGCCACCACAGCAAATAGTCCAGTAGAGAAACTATTTACTCTCTGGGGTCTGCAGAGCAGCACTGTCTCTTCATCAAAATGACTTGCAGGGCTTGAACCAAAACCCACTGAGGGAAGAGGAGAAAAGTTTAATTACAATTTCCATACCTAAAGGAAATACCAAGACAGCTCTGATCTTATGGCTGAAGTCCTTCCCTGCCCCTAGCTGCTCTCTGCCACCTTTATTTGCCTTCCAGTATCCATTTGGAAAAGGCTGCCTGGGCTAGAGATGCTACCATGGGCTGTGAGTCGGTCTCAGGCACAGATCTACCCAGGATTAGGTCTGTGGGATATTCTCTAGACCCTCCTTATATAGCTGCTTATTAGTGGTATGAATACAGCCCTGATCTGTAAAGCAATTCAGGGATCAAGCTGGGCTCTGCAGAAGTGCACATAGCTACAGGGTGCTCATTCAGGAGCTCTCCCCACTGACTGGGAGTGGGTGAACTCCTGTCAGCTTCACAGAAGCAGAAGAAACCACTTCAGATGAAGGAACAGCGCTGTCGCCAGCCCCAGAAAATAATGAGAACCTTAGCTTGCTCCGAAGTGCTTCAGTAGCAGGTACTTGCCTCATGCTGAGAGGCCACTTTGCATGACTCCGTCCTTGCGCACGCACAAGTGCTGGTACCCAAGGACAGGCACCCCTGAGAGATTCCCCTCTGCGATGCTAATGTGTGTCAGTGCATAGCGGCGATGAAAGCAGACTGTACCCTGGGCACAGAAGTGATGTTCTGACTCTATGCTCACAGATCTGAGGAATATGCCCCATCTGGCCTCCCCTAAGTCAGAGGGACTGGCTGTGGGTGACCTGCCATCAGACACGGGAGCTGACTGTTGCACTGGAAAGCTAAAGGTTAGCAGAACAGTGCAGTGGTCTTCATTGGGTGACACTTGTCTCCTTACGGTTATTTCTTATCCTGTCCCCAGCACGCTCCTCTGCCCAGACAGGTCACTGGAGTGAGCATCCTCACAGACCTCAAGGAAAGGATGGCTTGAGTCCTTACAAAAGGGAAAGGTGAAGTCAGTCACTGGGATTTTATTTCTCTGAGCAACGTGAGGATTAAAGGCAGTAGAAAATCTGGTTGCATGTTGGTCTTTGGTCAGGGGAAGCCAAGCAGCAGAAAAGCAGGGGATTTTAGCAAACCTGAAAGGTCCCTATGCCACTGCAACTCCAAAACTAATTTGATAGGATGTGTATGGAAACCTCAGTCCCCTCCAGCCAGGCACTTTGGCAGGCACAAAAGATCCTGAAAACCACATCGACCTGGAAACCTCCACGATACAAATTCAGGGAAGAAATTTATTAGATAAGCTGGTATCCACAGACCAGGTCTGCTCAGAGTAAGACCCACCCAAGAGGCTATGGCGATTAGCATCCCATTAGCAAGGAATCACTGCTGTAAATGGGGCAGTAGGTTTCTTTAGTTTTCACCTGGACAGTCAGGTTTCTCTGTGGCCCTGCAGAAGCTGACTGAGCTAAAGGGGTTGCTGGGCTCACTGACTGAACCCCTGTTTGGGGAACAGCGCATCCTGTCCCTGAGCCCGACCCCTCACTGCAGCGGTCCCTGACGCTGGCACCGATGCACCAGTGTTCGCAGGGACCCAACGCCCAGGGCAAGCCCCAGGCAGGAGCAGAGCTCCCTTTACCTCCATTTGTTCCTCATTGCCACAAGTGTAAAGCAGCGCTGGCATTTTCCTGGATGCAAGGACACGTCCAGGTATGAACCTGTGCCTGGCTCGTGGTTTTTGCAAGAAGGAGCTGGCAGCAAGGTGAGTTGAAAGGGTAGCAATGACAAGCAGGGCTGCATAATGCATCAGTGAGTTCTCCACGGAGCTCATGGGAGGCAACCTGAAAGTTTGGCTAATTGGAAAATCATCTCAGTCGGCTGTGGTGGTAAAGGGCTGCTCCTGAATTATCACTGCTCAGAGAACCATTACTAACAGGGGAGCCGTGAAAAGATATATCAAGAGTTTGCATTCCCTGCTATTTTCCTCTCTTTTTTCTATTCAACTGGTAAACAATTAATTTCTTTACAGTTCCCCAAATTATCACCGGCGTGTAAATGCCTAGCTGTTGCCTCATTTAGCAAACAGTCCCCCACAGTGCCAAAAAAGCATATGGGTCACAGCTCAGTTAGGAGAAAAGCCTGACGATAGTCCAACGCTATCATTATTCCCAATATCACCCTGCATCAAATTGTCCAAGGAATACAGCTTTTCCACAGCTCATCCCAGAGTTGCACTGCTTCTGCTGAAAGTGTGCAGCCATGGGGAACCACCTCCTCTGCCTGTATGACCAGGAGCAACCCCCTGACTCCCTGCTGCTGCTCGCTGCCTGGTGTTTCAGTGTGTTTGCATCTAGGAGGGAAAGAACAGGTCAGAAATTGAGTTTAACCTGTAAAGTACATGTTTTCTGCCTAAGACGAGGTCTCACATCCTCTGAAAGAGCCAGGTGCCAAGTAACCGATGACCACTGAGTCTCTTTTATGCCCAGTTCCTCCTACTTCTGAAGCTCTGAGCACCAAAAAATTTGGCTGGGATATTTTAATCCAACAGCTGGTTGTCCGACACAAACCAGGATGGCATATTCAGATGCACGTTTCCCAAATTCTAGTGAAGTTTTCAAGGGGACTTACATTACACGAGGCTTTGAGCAACCTGGTCTAGTGGAAGGTGTCCCTGCCTGTGCAGGGGGGTCGGAACTAGATGATCTTTAAGGTCCCTTCAACCCAAACCATTCTGTGATTCTATGATTCTATGATTTTATGATTCTTCTGTAACTACCTTTGTGCACTCCTGATGCACAAAATAGAGGGCTCAGTAAGCCAATGTCAGACCCAGGTCCCTTTGCCAGCAAGGTCCTATAGAGTGGCCAGAAGAGCCCTTTGCTGCTCTGCTTAAACCTTTGCAAGAGGCTAAAGCTGCACGTGTGCAAGCGCAAAACATGGGGCATGTGTAGCTCTTTCGTCTCTGCCTCGGTCTCCCCCTCGAAAAACAAAGCACTTAACTCCACTTGTGTAGACTGACTGTCAGGTAAGGATATCACAGCAGTGTGAGTTGCAGAGGAAGGAACTTAGCAGATTTTTCAGGTGGTGGGGTGTGGGCTTTTTCCAGGAATACCTGGGCGTATCAGCACTGCCAGACACACAAAACCAGGAGAACCACTGTGTTTTGGCCGTGCTGACTGACCAAGTTGCTGTGTAGAGGTGCTGGTCTCGCTGGGTCTTGCACAGACGAAGATATGCTATAACAGATTTTCTTCCAGCGTAGCGTTTAGAGGATGCACTTTGTTGCCTTTTGCTGGGGATTGGAAAATAGCCGCGATCAGACACCGTACAGGGGTCCCAGAAATAACAAGAAAATAACATGGCTAATTAGCTTCATGTATTAGTTTAGCCAGCTCCCTCTGGAATACCTTTGTTGAAAAGGGTTAGTTTTCTTCCCTTCCCCCCATGACTGATCCTCACATTTAATTACACTAGAAACCTGATAGTGCTCGGCTCTGACGGAGTATTTCACTGCTTATATGGTCTTTGCAGATAAGAGATGTGTCTGCTATTGCACAAGTGGAGAAGTGGCTTTGAGGGGTTTTACATCTCCTTTGGGAGGCTGCAGCTCCAGCCACCTCAAGCAGTAAGTCCAAGGCAGGGGCAGAAATCTGTGACTGGAAACAATTCCCATGCCTTGGATGAGAGAAAGAAGGCTGTTATTGTCTCGATCCTTTCACCTGATTGAAGAGGCTAAAAATGACAAATTGTCAGGTGAATGGTCCATGTGGGAGAGAGGAGACAGGATCAGTCCCAGCAGAGACCAGCCTGATTTTGCAAGGATAGTGAGGTTCCTGAATAGCTTACTCAAAGGATGATGTCAGGCAGCGTATAGAGAGAACAGGAGAGCCATCCCTTCCGGACAAGGGTATTCAAGGCACTGAGCTTGACACAGTCAACAGCCAAGGTGAATTGCATTACACAAAATCTTCCATCCCATGACTTGACCAACACATTTTTAAAGAACACAAAAAATGGGTCCCTCCAGAGAGGGACTGATCATCCCATGGATAAGAGAAGATACTGGACTGGAAACTCAGAATTTAATACAGAATTTTTTTTTTTAACCAGCCACTGGCAAGATCTTTAAAATGGGAAGTGTTATGCTTGTTTCCCCAAAACACTATGTCTATTTAGTTCATAAATTCTTTAATATCAAGGCCTTAACATCATCTTCTCTTCCATGCTGTCACCCCACTGTTTAATACACTGTGTCCACTCACAGCCAGGGACTGTGCCTGCCCCGGGACAAGCCTAGCAGAGGGCTCAGCAGCATCCTGGAGCTCTTTATGATACAGTTGGACTTGGTTTCCATGTTAGACTAGCCAGAATTATGTTTGGATCATGTAATCATAGAAAATTTACATCTTCTCAAAAGTAATTTTCTTCTGACAGACTGAATCCCTCCCCTGCGTCTCTTCTCGCACTCATATGGAGCTTTTCAGACAAAGATTTCAAACTAATTGTGCACAGCGGCAGGTTAATATGATCAAAGGAGCTAATAGGCTTTCATATGTATTTACATGGTATAAGGCTCCCAAATTCAAAGACTGGATCAAGAGATTTGTGATAAACTGTGTGAGGATTACTTGTCTATCTATTGTGCAGGGGAGAACTTGTCTCTGCTCTGTTGCAAAAGTCTGCAGAGTATTTCACCGGGCTGGGAAACTGAAGCTTTCTCAATAACACCATCTTCTCTAAACGCAGGAAAACCTCAGTAGCTGGCATTAAGCTAACTGAAATGCTCATACAGAAGAGGAAAGGGCAGATCTCCCCAGTTGTGAGCCAGGCTTTGTAATGTTGGGAAGATGAGCAGAAACTTTCTGCCAAGCAAGGGGCACCAAGGCAGACACAACAGGAGGAATGAGCAGAGGCTGGCAAGGGAACTACCTATCAAGGCATGTTTTTTGGGGGAGAAGATCAAGCAAACTTTTTCTAGCAAGAGCAATGTCATCTTTGTGGGATGGTGGGAACTCACCATGTTTTTTTCACTGAAATTCAACAAATCCTTTACTTTTTTTCCAGTTCTGAGGTAGCAAATCTCAAAGTTTTAAACCTTTCCATCCTCAAAGTTTTAAACTTTCCCACTGTTATTAACTTGTAAAAAAATGTTTTACTTGAAATGTTTAGTTTCAGTGAATTCAAGCTTCATTTTTCTGTGACCTTTAAAGCTATATGAGATATATATATCTTACAAACTGTGGGTTTGGGTTTGAATCAAAACAGACAAAAAATGGAAATCATCCAATGCCAGTATATGAATAAAGGATAATTTAGGCCTCTTCTTCCTAGATGATATTCTGCTGAAATTGATATGTTTTGAAAAAGATTTTCATTTAAATGAAAATAGCCTTTTTTCATCCAAACCTGTAAAGCTTTTCTGGCCATCTCTATTAGGGGTGCAGCTGATTATCATCTCCCTTCTCCTGGTATGACTCTCTTGAATACAGTGGAGCCCATGTCTGCAGCTGGAATGTGACAGGTTGAGACAGGGAGCTGTGCCACACAGCAATACTGACACAGCAAAGGGGAACGGTTGGATTGAGGAGGAGGGAGAGCATCATTGTCGTGCTGGCAGTGTGGCTTTGTAATCTCCCTTCATGTCCCCTGTGTCTCAGTTTTTGACCTGTTACCATGGGGGAGAAGACAAAAGAGGACATGGGGACAACAAAGCATTGAGTGTTGCTGTTGTGACCTTCTGGATCGGCAAAGCTTTGCAAAGCTCCACAAGAAAGATGCTGCTTAACAAAACACTTTGCATGGCCTTTTTATTTCACTAGCAGATTTGTGGCTTGGCTCCAGAATAGTACTGTCTCAAAAGAGAAAAATGGCCTAGAAATTGTTACCTGCTTAGAAAACAGAGAAAGGAAGAAAAGTGAGAACTGAGGAAAGATCTGCCTTTCTGACACCCACTCTGCACAGACCAAAGTGGTCTGCAGTTCAGCCCCAAGACTTCCCAACATCCTGCATGGGCAGATGGTGTTAGGCAATGAACTCCACTCCTTCCAACATAATTATCATTTCTGCATAGAAAGACACAACCTTTGGACATGAAAGCCCATTTCCTGGAAACTGGGAGCACATCAAACATGATGATCCTTTTTGGGGAAAGAGGCATGTCCTGGGAGGTAAAGAAGAGACCAAAGCTAGTGGGATGGGAGCCTTGGTGTCAAGCAGTGTTTAAAATATCCTCTTTGCATCATACTGGCTCTTAATTGTCACCAACCATGGAGGAACTGATTGAGCCCAGCAAGGGTCCAGCAAAATAGATGATTTCTCACAGGCATCTAAAATTCATGAACACGGTGGTGGTCCCATCACACCATTGCTATGTTGTTCCATGGCCCAGAGTCTCCCTTGAAGGGCAAAAATATCAGGGGTAATTTTTTTTTCCTGAGAGCAGAATACATTTGGGTTGTTAACACATGGCTCACACTTCAGGCGGATCCTTACCGAAGGGCCGAGAGCTCGTCTCAAACCGCGTGTTGTAAATTAACTCTTAATGTGATGAATGCATTAAGGGGCTGTTAGGCCTGAAGGATGTGCTCGGAAACCCGAAGTTCTGATTAAGGTTTTGATTCATAAAAGCTTTACGCACCATTTACGCAGGTTTCTTTATTGGAAATGTTACTTGGAAAGAGCTCTTGAGTGGCTTCTTCCCAGAGAAATGGGGTTAGGAGTCTGGACACGCAGGCTCACACGTGTGCTTGCAAACATATGGACTCGCAGAGGCAAGCAAATGGGGTGGACACCTGCAGAGACTCACACGCATTCATCACACACTGCTGTCACATGTGTCTGGTGTGCACTGACCCCTGCAGAGCAGGTGATGGTTCTCCAGACTCAGACCCATGCATTGTTCAGCCTATAAACCTTAGTCCTGCTCAGGGTTTTCCCCGTGCGTGGCTGCTGCAGTCTGCAAATGAGCCAGGGACACCCCAGCCATAGGGCTGCTGTCTCTGCTGGGACTTCGGGGCACAGCAACCCCCCTCAGTGCTCAGGGGTTTGGGGCAGCAGCTCCAATTCAGAGAGGGAAACCTGAGTGGGACCAGCGAAGTGGTGCTGAGCCAGGGCAAGGGTTGGAGGAGAAAACACAGAGGAATGATGGAAAACACTTCCAAGAGGAAAAGCTCTTGGAAGTGGCCTACGCTGGCTGGGGAGGGGAGATGTGGATGAGATGAGCAAATGAAACCCTTTTCTTGTGCCTCATCTGTACAATTTTAGGGGCTTCACCTTTGCAAAGAATTTTGGGGATCTGATGTTGGAGAAACCAGACTGGAGCATGCCAGGCTGGCTTTTATCTCA
>NW_010265263.1:13448-15327 GCF_000690775.1 Eurypyga helias
TGCACTAAGTGGGAGGGATGCTACCTGGACTGCTGGACACAAACAGCATGTGTCCCCAAGGCGATTTGGCCAGGGCTGTGTCTCTGCAAGCAGAAGTGATGAAACAGCCTACCAGCTCTTCTACCTGGGCTGCTGCTGAGGGGAAAAATATGTCCCTTGAGCAAGCAAGTTGTTTAATTTCCACATTGGCTGAAAAGATATATATGCTATTTTCTGTATCTTGCAGATCTATAGAGAGGACCAGTCAGAAACTTGCTGGAGGGTAAAATATAATTCATTTTAAACATGTCATTCCAGGGGGATCCAGATGAATCAGGGTTTAAGTGACACCCCACGCTGATCATGACAAACATCCCACTTGCAAAGCAGCCCCAGGAATTTTACAGCCTTTGCTTGAATAGCTTACAATGAGAAACAAGGAGAGTTTGCTGAGCACTGAGCAGCGGGGTAGTGCTGTGTTCTGTTTCTGCCCTGTGCCATAGGTTGAAGGACAGGCACAATAACACTGACTCTTGCCTGAACAGCCGCACTGACACACTGACACTGTCAGCCTCCACAGCCTCCAGGCAGCATGTTCTGGAAACGTGCTACCTCTGTGCAAAATCCTGCCATCTTGTACCTTGTTTAAATTGGTACCCTGCTAATTTCAGTGAGTGTGCTGTGGGATGTAGTGAACGAGTCTGCAGTCCCCTTACCTAAAACCTTCATGATGTCGTCCCTCTCAGCCTTCTCCTCTCCCTGCTAAAGAGTCCCAGCTTTTTCATTTACTCCTCATAAGGCAGCTCTCTCATTCCCTGCATCACTCAGTCTCCCCTGTAGCCCCTCTAGCACACCTACATCCTACAACAGTGCAGAGACCAGGACTGCCTGCAGTGCACAAGCGGATCCCCAAAACAAACCCACAGCAGAGCTTGGGACACAGAGTCCCACTGCCCAGCTCCTGTGCCAGCTTCTTTGGATCCAGGACATGGCAGGCATTATAATCAGTTTAGGAAATAGCAGTGGATGTAGTCTACTCCAAGTCTCTGGAATTACCTTATGCTTTATATCCCAATTTCCCCAGTGCAGCACAGGTACTATGTGCTCCCATGTGCTGAGACGGAAGATGCTGCACAACCCGCCCTCTGCGTTTCACCCGACATGCCTGGATGTGCACAAAGGCAGAAGCTCTTCTCATCAAAGTTTAGCGATGACATTTATCCTGGTTTTAATTACAATGTGCTTCTGTGAGTCTGCTATTAGGGGGATAGAATAATGGCCCGTTCAATCTAAGCAGTCTGCCTGATCCCAGAGATGTTTAATCAGGCATCAGCAACTGTACCTGCAATCATCACATTAGCTATATGGCAACATCCCTCTTCTCATGATGCTGCGATAATGAGCCCCTGCTCAACAGGAATGGACTTTATTTGAAGGGCATAAGGAAAATGACTGATTCCTTTGGGTTTAGTACCAGCATCTGCTTCGACCTCGCAGCCAGTGCCTACTCCAGAGCCCCAGCATGGGGATGGGGCGGTTGTAGGTGGCTCCTGCGTCGCAACCATTGCAGTCACGTCTGGTTCAGAGTACGTCTATGTGAAAATGGAGAAAAAGGAAGATAAAAGTCAAGTGATAGCAAACCAAACAAAAAAAAGTGATTGCTCATTGATGGCATGCATGGGTGTCTCCTTTCCAAATGTTCTTGCAGAAGAGTTGCTAAGCAGGCAAATTCGGGGAAATAACACGCCGAGAGTGGAGCACTGGCCGCATTCAGGCACTAACTCCCTGTGTCAGGAGCAACACTTCATGGCCCTGCTCTACGTCAGCACCCTATTAGGTCTGGCTAAGGCAGCTCCCATGCGCCGTGCAGAGTCTCTGAGCAGCCAAGAGGGCAGGAATG
>NW_010265263.1:15358-40805 GCF_000690775.1 Eurypyga helias
CTTTGCCTGCATAAGGAGTGATCCCCAAGCCTTTGCCCTGTGCATCCAGGGCTCCAGGTACCCTGTCTCTGCTCTCCTCTGCGTGCGCAGCTCACAGTCAAAATAAGAAAAATAAGAATCTGAACAGTGGCAAAATCAAAATGACAAATGAGTTTCCCAGCTGTGTTTGAAATACAAAAACAGCTCAGTCTGGCAATTTTTAAGTGAACCTCAGAATTTGGAAGAAGGAGGCTGGTGTTCGCTTTCTGAATGCACAAGGTGAGCAGGGCAAGCTGGAGGGCTTCTCCTGAGAGCTTGTTTACAAAGCTACTGGTTTTTTCTTCTTCTCTTTTTTTCTGGCAGCATAAAGCTGCAGTTTAATCACTGTTTGCTGAGGAACAGCCACAGGAAGCTCTGCTCCCAAGAGCAACAACCAGAGACATTCAATTTTGAAGCTGCCAGTCAACAAAAGGGCATGAAGTTATTAGCTCTGAAGACTCCATTACCTGCCAGTTTGGACCCCAGATACCATCTTTCATAGATTTTTCTGGGGATTCCCATTTTGTCTAGGGTCAGAAGCCAGATTACTACTAGGTGGTTTCCAAAACATCTCCCGACAGGAGAGGCACAGAGAACACAACATAAAGTTCAGATTTAGCACATTATTTTGTTAAAAATCAGCATATTCATAAAATAACTATGCCCAAGGATGTTTCCATCCACGGATGCAAGTGCTCTTAACACCAGTAGGTGAAAAGCACAATGATGATAAATTCTGTGGGCGGATGAGGCTGTTTATCTCCCCTGTGGTCCCCAGCCATGGCCCATGGCATTGCCCTGCTCAGCCAGGGGATCCTCTCTCGATTCCCAGGGCAGGTTAGTGCCACAAGTGCCCCTCTGCAGACCATGATCCTGCACAGGCAGGACAGTCAGTGCCTCATAGGAATGGCAGGAACAGTCTGTTTTGAGCACCAAGAAGAGAATAAATAAGGGTTTGCTGCTTAATCCCTGCTCCGGACAGGACTATTTCAGATTTGGCAATTTAAGCTGCAGGAGGATTTATCTATCAAAGAACAACTTTGAACACCTTAAAGAAATGCAAGAAGAGGCCACTAAATGAGGGTGTCAGGCAGAGCGAACTCGGCAGATAGCATGGTGAGGAGTGAGAGAGGGATCAGTCCCTGTCCATCTGTCTGTCTGCCTACAAAAGTAAGTGGATTAAATGAGGAAAGTGAGAAAAATCCTCCAGAGTGGCAAAGAAGGTTTAAACTGAGTAGCTTCAGTACACACACCAATCTCAGTGTTTAATAGACTGGGGAACTTTTTCAGTACATTCCTCTTGGAGTATTTCCCATCATTTTTACCTTGAGTAATCAGAGGCTCCCTGGTCCCCAACCCTCCCCTTCACAGCACAGCGTTAATAGGACTTTCTGAGCTGCAACGGCTCCTCAAAGCACAGCCTCCCAACTGAAGTACAGGGCTATAATTTTGCAATTTGCCTGTGGGTAATGGAGTAAATAGAATGGAGTTCACATAGTCAGGATTTAAAAGGAAAAAGATCTGTATTTATGGGAAGAAAGGAACGTGCTCACATATATCCTCCACTGTGAAGGTCTTAGTATCGAAGCTGGATGATGCTCAGCAGCTGGATGCAAAGACGCAAAATCTGCTGTATTTAACAAGCAGTGGTGGCATCTGGACAAGATCAGAGAGGAGGGTAAGGATCACAGGGAATTGCAGAAGCGCCGAGGCGGGTTCGCCCACGCTGGAGGGCTCACTGCTTCAGGACTTCAAACGGGATAAATACACAGGGGGTCCTCCCTCAGCCGGGGAGGAGGAACGGCATCTCCAGGGAGCAAGCTGGTGATGGAACCAAGCCTGAATTCCTCCTTGTGCTATGACGAAGCCCCTTTCTCTTTCCAGTCCCTGTGGAGAAGGTTGGGGTCCAGGCAGCCAGTACAGCTTGCCAAGGACAGGGCAGCACCTGGGTGCAGAGCAGCCTCAAACCACCACCACGAAGCTCAGCACAGAGCCTTGCCTGCTCCCCTCCGATCCCCATGGTCTGGGCAGAGCCCCACAGAAGCCTCTTTCGGGACCTGGGAGAAACGTCTGAGCACATTACCAAGCATTACATAGCATCAGAGAGCCATAATCTAGCCTTGCTGACATATTAGGCCAAGTTGGTATCCAATCTATCTCTACTAATCCGTTCCTTTATAGGTCTGTTAAGGCAGAAATCACCAAAATGAAGAGAGAGCTGCCAGAAAGCTTTTGAATTGGCAGTGGGTTGCTCAACTGTTTTAGCACACTATCATCCTAAATTGCCTGCTGCTCAGCGCTCGCATCGACTGCCCTAATGGCACTTCTGTACCACGCAGAACTGGAGGCTGCATCTTCCTGCATTTATGAGAAACTAGGACATTATGTGAAGGGGAAATAAAACATCTCTGAGATCAGTTGTTAGCACCAGGGATGTTTCATCAGCTGGTCCATGGGAGAAAGTTTGGAAGAGCAGAAACCAGCCAGACGGTCATTGCCAAAGACCAAGATCGAGCCCTTGGTCATGAATTTACGGAGCAGATAAAACACTGCTGGCGGAAGGAGGCTCAGTTAATGGTATTTGGACATGGTTTGGAAGGACCTAGACCAGCACAGTTTTTAACTGCCATGCAGAGGCTGAGTTTTGAGCCTAATCTGCTTTTATGTTTTCCAGTGCAAGGAAGCAGACATTCCCCACCTGTGCACAGGGTCTATCCAATACCCCTGCGATGGTCACAGCTCCCTAAAACCAAAACCAACCAGAGCACTATTTTCAGCAGAGAACAAATGAACGTTGCTGAGACCTGGAGATGTAGTGTCCTTCAGGAACCTCCTTCAAACCAGTCTTTTTTGAGACGTTGTTAGAAGGAGACAAGTTGGAGCCTGGCTCCTGAGAGCCTGTTCACAGCTAGCGACATAAACGGAGCAATTGATTCAGAGAATCACCGTCTTGGGGAAGGGGGTTTCTCTGTAACTGATAGAAGTGAACTGGAAAAACTTGTTTTGAAATACATCACTGCTGAAAGAGGCAGTGAGGAAGGGAAAACCACCCTCATGCACTGTATTAGGGAGCAACAGGGCTTCACTCAGCCTGGGGAGAAGGAGTATGGGTCTACTTGGACAGACCCTGCACTCTTGCAAAGGACCAACCTCCCACTCTTCCATATCTGTCTGTGCCAAACAGTCCCAGGCACAATTCTGGGGGAAACAAGCAATTTCCAGCATGTTCCTTCTGCAGCATGAGCAGAGAAACACAGAGGGTGCAAGGGAGCTGCCAGACCCTGCAGATGTTGGAAACAAACCTCTGCAGAGAGCACAATGCTTGGTGGACAGCTCCAGACAGGTGTCCTCTGAAAGCACATCACTGGGGCCGGATGAGCATCTTTTGCTCTGCAGACATGCCCCCTCCAGGGTCTCATTCGGTTTGTGATCCACTTCACTGCTGTGCTTGGCCAGACCATGCAGGAAGTTAAAACTGGGGCTCTGAGTAGAAGATGGGCACTCCCATCATGCTGCACACAAGGTATGTCGCAGCTTCAGGAAGGAAGGAGTGGGTTTCCAAGTCAACATGTCTTGGAAGAAGGCAGCTGAACTCTTGGTCTGTATCGCACCCCATCATCTGACCTGCTAGGCTATAAAGGTATCCCACATTCTGGTCGTGGGTTGCCAAATGTTTGTGTTTCCTACAGCCCTCAGCCTCAAATTATTCCTCAAATTATTACCTTAGTTGAGCCAGAGCATATTTTACTTCGAGAACATATGGGAAAGCTGCTATGGATACAATATCCTGTATCTCCTGCAAGATCACTCCTTCTGTTGGAGGGAACAACCTTGTTCACAACTCCCCAGCTTACCCAGATCAATAATTCTCAAGCCTCCAATGCCTGGTTGAAACACAGGGCCCGGGGACAGCAGCAGAGACAACTCCAACTTGCAAAATGTTTCATTAAACAAGTATCGCAGAAGGATCATGTCTCATGATGCTGGAATCGCTCAGCATCTGCTCACAGGAGCTGCACAGCACCCGGGTCCTGTGTGCCGCCGCACAGAACTAATGTATTATGTTATTTCAGAGGCTGTTGTACAAAAAGGAAACAAGAGTGTCACATTAGCAGCAAAGGCGGGTCAGCAGTGTAATAATTGAGTACAAGATCTATCCAGTGGGGGGGTAATAGAATAACAAGCAATCAACCGCAATACAGGAAGAATAAATTAAGCTGCGTGTGTCTGCTTTCATCCAGGAACAATTGAAGTCATTAGTCCTGAGAGATGATCTGGCTTTCTGGGGACAACTCGCAAGACAGGTAACTCTGCCTGGACCAGGAAGCGGCTCCCGCCCGCACCCCGCCACTGGCATTAAAAAAAATGGCATTTGCAGATTACTGCACAGGCATTGCTGCATCCCCTGGGATGGGCAGCACGGCTGTGCCTTCCCTCCAAAAATCACACCCCCCTGCCTGACCAGAGCAACCCAGCAGAGTTTTGGTTGAGTCACTCTCTGCAGCAGCTCTCAAGGGTCTATGTGACCTTCAGGCCATGCAGAGCTGGGAATGGCCATCAGCTGGTAAAAGACCATCGGCCCGACCAGCAGAGCTACAGGCTCTGGGTCTGAGACCAAACCCCAAGGTATCGGAACCTCTGAGTTTTAACCCCAGCTTGAAAGCAAATATATTGTTCACATGTTGAAACAACCTGTTTACAGTCTGCTCGCTCTCAGACAAACAGTTGAATTTGCCTCTTGCCTGCAAGTGATATTCATCACCTTGTAAATTAATCACTTTCAGGCTGTTCCTCAGCTAAAGCTGTTAAGATCCAGAGAGTCTGGGACAGTTTTATCTAGAGTAAACAACTCTGCAGGAGCTCTTCTTATTTCTGCCTTGGTGTTCTTTTCTTCCTCTATCACACACAAAAAAATGGTTGTATTAATACTTTCCTGATGTTTCGTCTCAGGAGCAAAACTTCAAAGTGATTTCACGGTCTAGCTCACTCCTGAAAAGAAATAAATCATGAAGTCAAAGAGGCTGGTGGCGGAGCCGTGGCAGGGATTGTTAAAAAAGCTGTTTTCAGCCTTTTTCATTTTCCAGGGAGCTCTCCCAAAGACTGCCCAAGGGAGTTATTTATTCTGTGTTACTTCAGGGAAGACACAGCCGAATAGCCCAGGCTTGTTCCTACCTCACTGATTAATGCAATCAGGGGGGAAAAAAAAGGCTGCAGCCCACCACACCAGCACAGGGGACCTCGTGGGCACAAGAGACAGTGCTAGGACACTGTGGGGCCGGGACATTGCTGACCATGGACGACGGTGGAGCTTGTGACAGCAGCACAGGCATCATCCTAGCATCATCCCTCCTCCCTGCAAAATACAGAAAGAGGATCTGATTTTTTTTTGATTATTTCTATCCCTTACCATGGAAGATTGCCCTGAGCAGGGTGGCTGAATAAACATTTGCACCATGCGACTTGGAAAAAGGAGACTGGCTCCATCAGGCTGCAATTTGGAAAGTGGGGTGTAGGAAGCAGCTGGTGGGTGTGGGAGCAGCTCCCCAGCCCCTTGGTGGTCACAGGCAAACCCATAAGTAGGATGCTCCAGAGATAACCAGAGGTTGCTTTTTGTTGTGAACCAAAACCACCTAAGGGGTGGGCTAAGGGAAAGCTTTATGATAACAGCTCAACTAATGCGTGAGCAATAGCAGGGCTGAGGCAGAAGCTGTACTGATTAGCGTATTGTCAGTGCTGAGGCCTCCCACGCAGACAGCTCTGTCTGCCTTCCCTTCCTTTGCATACTCAAGGATGCTACATTCATTAGCGTTTTTCTGTGCTCGGTGCCCTCCATCCCTCACCCAGTGTCCTCTGTCTGTTTATTCAAGCTTAATGCCAAGGCAAATAATCCACCTACGAGGCACTTCTTCACACTCCCGATGAGAAGCTTTGTGCTCTGGGTTAAAAGCAGCAGCCCCCATCACTGCTTCATCTTCGGGAGGGCTGGGGATGACAGTCGGAGCTGGCTGCCACGTGCGTCCTGCACCCAACGCTGGGTTACTTCAAATGCTTCCAAGAAACATCACCACCACCTCCAGGCAATGATGGGATGCCTGCAGGGAGACTTGCCTCCCACCTTTTACCGTGAGCCTTTGTCCTGCTAGAGTTTGGACTAAACAAAGGGTTTGTGTTGAAAGCATGTAGTTTTGGCCCATTGCTGAATGAAGAAATACTAACACACTTATAAAGGGATCATGCAACAATCTTCCCCTCTCTGACCTGCACAGCCTGGGAGTCTGATGTGCTGCATAAATGCAGTGGTGACTGTTTGAAAGACCCACTGTCCCAGGAGACAAGAAGGAAAGGGGGCATGTCCGCCTGGCCATGGGTTGCAGATAAACCTGGGCTGGAAGCAGCAAAGGGGTCGCTGTGCTCACCCTGGGATATAACCAAAGAGAGAGGATGCTCTCCCATCCCCGCTACCCCGCTAAGAAACTGAGTAGAACTAAGTCCCAGAGCCCCTACAGCCATTTCTGTCTAAATCCATCGGGAATTCAGCATTCCTCAAGCCATGGTGTCCTGCCTCAGGTTCCACAGAAAGCCCAAGGCAGAGGAGAGCACCGAAGCCCAACCTTGAGCATTACCAGGGCCAGCTGCTGCTCCAGAGCATCCATGTGCAAACCGGTGTGCTGTGACATCCCATGGCTCTGCCCTGTCCTGGGATGTCACCGCTGCCCCCTGTGCCTTCGGTCTGTGTCTCCTCCAGGGTGTTTGTGTGCAGGACGCAGAGCTTCTCCTTTTGAAACCGTCTGCTTGGGACATGCAGCAGCATTTATTTGAACTTACCCTTCTGAAGGGGGGCAATTTTTTAGAAAGCCAGGGCTGAGGAAACTTTCCAGTGCCAACATAAGTTGTGATGGGGAGGGATTGCTGCTTCCCAAGCCGAACTTCTCCAAAAGAGCTTTCCTAAGGGCTGCTGCTACAGACAGGGACAGTTTGGAGGCATGTCAGCTAATGGGGATACTGAGATTGCAGACCAGCCTGGCTCCTCCAAGGAAACGGAAGGACAGGATGGAAGTGGTCTCTGAAGAGAGGCAGAGCTGGGCTTCGTACTCTTAATGACAGTGATGGTCTGTGACATAAGGTTTCATCAGGGCTGCTCCAACTGTGACTGTGGGGTGTACAGCAAGGGGCATTGCTGCTGCCCAGCAGACCTCACTGAGTCTGTAAAGCTCCCTGTCTTCCAATACCTCCTTTATTCAGCTCCACCTTCCTTTTACTCAAAGACCATCCAGAAACTGTAAAATTATCTGCCTCCCTGCAGTCACTGCCCCCTGCAGCCATATCCTGCCTGGGACTGGTGGGAATGGGGCTGCTGACATGTCATTTAATGGAAAATCCTGAAAAACAACTGGCCCTGGAGTTCTGAGATGAATTTGGGTCTGTCCCAGGGAGATTTTTACTGAGGGAACTTCAGAGTCCCTTGCACCAGTCCTCATTAACAGAGGCTCCACCAAGCCCCCAGCGCAGCAGAACGCTCCACGGGGAGCTGAGCGCAGGCAGCTGCCTCCCCTGAGAAAACCCAGGGATTTCGGTGCAGGCAGGGAACATTATGAAGCCAAGATGGTGCAGGGGCAGCAGAGGAGAGGGACAGTGGAGAGAGGCTGAGCAGAGAGAGCAAGCGTGTTTGGGGCTTCAGGCGCTTGGCTCCCAGAGAGAGGTGCAGGAAGGGACCAGGAGCCAGAACATGACGGACTCATGAAACGACACACTCAGAGGATGCCCCGGCCTTATTTCAGCATGCCAGGCTCCTAGAGAAGAGCTGTGATAGCATCCCAACCGTTAAACAGCAGCTGGGCTCATTTCCTCACTCTGATGTGGCTTTACGTAAGGGACCCCAGGATGCACAGCATGTGCTGGGAATCTGGAGGTGGGAGCCCCTCAGAAATGAACCGTGCTCCCCTCTCATTGCCACCTTCAGCAAGAAAATTGTCCTTTCAGTTCTAATTAAAAAAAGAAAAGAAAGTAAAAGATCCATAGGCGTATGTGCATAGATATAGAAAGCAATTGCAGCCCCCACAGAGTGAAAGGAATAAATAACGGAGTGGGAGAATGATTCAGTAGCAAAGGCTGGTTATGTGCGTGCCCATTAGCAAAACTTAGAGACTAATGACATTGGAATAATAAAGTCATTAGAGTGAACAGCCAGAGCTGGTACTTATACCTGTAAAGTGCTGTTGAGGCTTTGAGTAGATTAAGTTCATCTTAGTGACCACGGCTGCCTCTTCTAAAGTAATTATTGACAGATCTGCGAGCTGTTTGCTCTGCATTTAGTGACCAATTAGAATGCAAACACTCTCGCCTTCCTAGCCAGGCCTGTGGGATGTTTCTGTAGTTAATTATTTAAATGCTTAGGTGACAGGATAACGGATTTCAGGAATTTTGTTGTATTTAAAGCCTGGCTGCGCCTTATGATGTGGAAACAATCTGACTCTCATTTTAAAATTTCCATCCCAGCAAGAATTTGCTCAGTTAGAGAGAGGAAGTATCTGCAGATGCGTCATTAAGAGCATGCAGTAAAACAGAGCATTAATGCAGCACTCTGAGCTGGGAATGGGTTGGATGGGGAAGGAGAATGGGGATGCCAGGAAAGCCAGGAACCTTTTGACTCAATGCAGAAGTTAGTAGGGATGTTGGGAAAGCACCCACAGAGGAAAGATCTGGATGTGGCAGTTATAAGAGGACCCTGAGCAGGCACAAATACAAGCATGAAGGTAAACGCACAAAATCTTAACTCCGTCATTTCCCCCTCAGTGTGATGGTCACCAGGCCTTTAAGCATGGCCAGGTGGCTGAGAGCATGGCAGGCACAGCAGGAGCGGTGACATCCCTCTGCTACCCCAGCATCAAACGCTGTTGTGATGATGACAGCCAGGACCATCTTTTGAGGCCAGGGATGAAGCTGCCCTGAGCAGCTTCCCCATCCCCCCAGCTGGATTCAAAACTGCCTTTCTCAGAGCTGCCACTTTGTTTGGCAGATGCTCAGCTTTAAAACAAAAACTTAGCCCCTCAATTTACAGTTAGAAAAGAAGTGTCCCCAGTGCAGCAGCTCCCAGTGAGGATGCACTGGGACTCCTGAATAGTGGCTTGTGAGCAATTTGGCCAAGCCCCAGTCCCTGAGAGATAACTCATGCCAGGGTAACTGACTGCCGGCATCTGTTCATCCCCCGGGATAGAAGGCATTGCTGTTCTGGGGAATGTCTCATGATACCCTGTTGGGTGTAGCTGCTACGATCAAAGGAGGAACCCAACCTAAAATGCCTGCCATGGAGAGACCTCAGAGGAGTTCAAGTGAGCCAGATGATGCTCAGCCCCCACCTGCAGCCCCATGTGTCAGCCATTCCCCAGTCTCCTTGCCCAGGAGGAGCTGGTACCCATGCAGAGAAACCTGTGGGTCTGACCTCCCCATCCCTCCCAGCCAGGATGTCCAGAAAGTCCTGCTGAGTTCTGGCACATTGGCTCTGATCCTTGGTAACAAACTCTGCAGCCCCCACCCTCCTCCTCCTCCTCCTCCTCCATGCAGAGGGGTGGGTTTCTCACCCACCAGCTAGCAGCAGAGCACTAACCCTGCGCACACGTGCAAACGCCCACATCTGGGCACTGCTGTGGCTGGCAGGGGTTACCCTGTGACAAACGATGTGGCACTATGGGCCCACTTTGGACCCAGTGTCACCTCAAGCTGGTCCGTTTGCACCTCTGAGCTGCGAGTCAGGAAGGACCTGCTCTGACCCACCTCCAGACTGGAGCAAGATGAGGCCATCCAGCCCCACACCACAGCCCTCATCATCCACTTCCCTGCGTGAGTCTCCCAGGCAGCCGCAAAGCTCCTCTCCCCCGCAGGCAGGATGGATTAACATGGCAAACCACATCCAAGCAAAAAACTCTGTATCCCATTATCCATCTCCTGAACCATCCTGTCCTCCAGTACCGCATTCTTCGCAGAGCAGAACAGCATTGATTTCAGTGCCAGTTTTCCAGTCCTGTTATTTATTTAGAATGAAAAGGCTAGTTTGCACGCTTCTTCCCTCTCCGCTTATCAGTCAAGGGATGTTTACACTGTGAAAGGCATCTGTTAAGACAACAGCATCTTTCTCCATAGTAATTTATTGTCCTCAAAAAAAGAGTGGGGCCGTTTAATATCTTGTTAACGAGTCTGTCAAACAGACTGCAATGTCTGGGGAAAAAAATACAAAATAAAAAATTGAGCTTATATCAAAATCAATGGGAGTTTAACTACTTTATAAAATGGCATTTTTCCCACGGGGTGTCGATTAAGCTGTCAGACTTAATAGTCCTGTCCCAGAAAAAAACAAATGTATCTTCAGTAAATAAATGGCCTAGATAAATACATTAATAACCGGTATGTACTGAAGGTTCCTCTGCTGATATTTATCTTTTTTTTTTCTCCTCTCTCAAGTTTACATAACTGTCTGAGAGCTAAAGAGCATTTAATTCTCTCCTAGCATATCACTATTAAGTAGGATTTACTGTAGAAAGTGCTTTCTGACATGTGGCTAATAAAGGCTGTGTATGTCTCGGCTCTTTAATAGGCTCTTGAACTGCAGCCGCATTTCCACGCTGCTGAGGACTCAGCAGCACAGTCTGCTCTCTCCTGCCTCCACTATCTTCCAGCTCCACACTGATCTGGCAGATTTGAGGAGCTCGTAATTACTTTATCCTCCCTGGCCACAACTCTCCATCCCTGTCTTCAGAGGAGACATGGGACCAGCATTCCCAGTCCAGCAAGGAGCTTGTGTGCTGGTTGCCAGGAGGAGCATCTCATGGAGTCTCATGGAGAATCTTGGGCACTTTTGACACTTCCTGGGTCTGGGCAGCGCTGCCCAGCTCTTGCAACCATGCTTTTCTGCCAGAACAGAGCTCTGCTCATGCTCTAAACTCCCATGGTCATAGCAAGGCCAGAACCCAGGGAAAGAAGTCACCAGGATGCTTAAAATAAATGGTTCAAAAGCTCTGTCCTGATGTTTTGTCCCATGACTTGGCCTTCTCTCATTTTCCTGCCTAAAGACTTGATGAGAAGGGGATCTCTGGCCACAGAGATGTAACACCAAGCCGAGGGCTCTCCCTGCTCTGGGTTTAAGCAGCAATAGATATCCCTGGAGTAGCTGGGAATTGCCTTGGGGAGACAACAAAGGGTGAGCCTTGAATCTTGCAGGCTCTGTGTCCATGCCAAGGCATCACTCTCAGGGAACAGCCTGGTCACCCTCTGGGGTTCTTTGGGTCCCTTCCCCTCCCCAGGTGTCAGGGACAGGACTGACCCCTAATCACGTGGACATGTGATGCTCACAACCAAGAGGTCCTCCTCCCAGAAACAAGTTTTTCCAGCTGCTGTGTAATACAAACAAGCCATAACCAAGCAACCACCTGGTAGAGTTGTGTGCTGCGAAAAGCACTGTATCTGCTAAGCTCTCTCGCAGGACCCCAGATTTTCAGGCAAGTATCTGCACAGACTCTCGCAACAAAAGGCAGGTGGCATCACGGGCTGCTCTTTGCTCCTCTTGCTGTAGTTTACTCAGCTTCTCCCCTTCTGGCTGAAGTGAATGTCTTTGTTAATTCTCCCATCCAAGCCACATGCAAGGTCCCACTGAGGCCCATCAGCCACCTCTGGGGGTGACAAGGCTGGCTGGGGCTCCTGCATCCTGCTGTCAAGCACAGCAAGCCAAGACATCCCATCCGGGGATGCTCATTAACACCAACCCATTCCCATTAGAGCAGCGATGACTGTAAGTCACAGCAAAAATAGAAACTCCCATGGAGCAGGGAGCATCTCTCTGCAGCAGTGCTGATTAGTTCCCTGGGATGAATCACTTGCTGTGGGGTGTACGGGGGTCCCATGTCACACAGGTCTCTAAGAGGTGGCAGCCCACCACCACCACCACTCCCCCCCCACCCAAGATAAGGCTGACTTGCCATTGATACAACTAAGTAGAATTACTTAATATTCAGAGTCTCCTTCCCCCATGGTATTTATTAGGAATTTACATTTCCACTAATACTTTTGATTTCACCACATTTCCTTTCATTCTTCCCCCAGGGAAGGGCCACCCGGGAAGCTTTCCTCTCCTTTGCTTTCCAGCAAAGCTCCAAGCCTTCCTGTTTCAATTTGGAGTGTTTCTTTTTCCCCTTTCCTCTCTCCACTTCCCTTCAAACAGAAAGCAAAGAGACAGCAGAGGAGAGATGAAGGAGAGCCTCTAAAAATATCAAAGCCCTCCCCTAACTCCAAAAATGCCACATAACTCCAGCATTCCCAAGCATTCCAAGCAGGTCTCTGCAAAACTTCCAGAGCTAAATCCACTGCTGGAAAACACTCACAAAACCTCGTTCCTATTTTACACCCAGCTTTGCCCAACACCCAGGCACGGCTGCTCTCTCCAAAGGGCTTGCTCCCTTCCCCACGCTCCCGAGTCTCCCACCCTTGCTGGCAGGCCGGCGAGCTCCCACGTGCCGCCGGGCTCCCTGGCATGGCATGCTGGCTGCAGAGCCAGCTGGCCACGGCACGGGTAAGCTCGTGCTGCTCGGGCAGCTGCCGGGTTTTGGCTACCAACCTGGCCAGACAGAAGGAGTTGCCTCTCCGCAGCTGGCAGCCCCGGTTCTGCAGGCAGCCGGTCGGCCAGATGCTGGGTAGATCTGCGCTACAGTAATAACCATAATTAATAACAATAACATGCCTGCAAACCACGATGACAGCAGGCACTAATCTTTCATAATACTTTTAAGACAGGAAGAGGAGAATCCTGCCATACAAGTCCTGCTCTATATCAGTTTGGAGCCAATACTTAGAGGAGGCAGAAGATCTCTTAAATGCCATACAAATTTGTTTTTCATTGAGCCAGGTTCTATCAAAACCTTCTGTCCTTACATTGCCACTGAATTTACTTTGTCCCAGTCTGTGTCTCCAGCAGCTGACCTGGTGCTTGCAGGCCGGAAAAAAAAAATTGCAGGAAAATGCAATATGATTACAGCTGCTCCATCAAAGTGAAAACCAGGGAGAACTTACTGCTATGCTGCTCCTCCTTAAGTAAGGTGTTTGATTTGGCTTGCTGGAAATCAGCTGGGAGGGGGCTGGCAGTGGTGCTCCCTGCACCTGTATTGGTGAAGCAGCTACTGGTCACCAGTTCCACAGAGCACATCATCTCCCTGGAAATGGGAGCTCCGTTTCCCTAGCACTGCTGTGTGGCAGGGTAGAGGGCAGAAGCAGGCACACCTACCCCATCCTCACCTCACAGGATTAGTCTCACACCTCCCCATGCTGCTGTCTCATTTATTCCGGGCTCATATGCCAACTGTCATTCAGGATATCATCTGTGTTTGGTGTGATCAATTCCCTGCCCATGAGAGTGATGGGGTCTTTTCTAACCTCCCACCTCAGCCCCTGCCTCCCCCTGGTTCTTCCTTCCAGTGCCAGCCCCATGGAAACCAGTTTTGCCCCCTCTGTGAGCAAGAATGCTCTTGCCCCACACAATAACTGGTGAGGCAGACAGTCTGGTAGAAGCCATAGAATCACAGAATGGTTTGGGTTGGAAGGGACCTTAAAGATCATCTAGTTCCAAACCCCCTGCCATGGGCAGGGACACCTTCCACTAGCAGTTGTTCCATGTGTAGACTGTCCCAGACGCAAAGGACACTTTAGGAAATCCCGACCATGAAACCGCTGCTCACTGCCTCTGGCTCTCAGGAAACAGCTTGAGAAGGACTTTTTTTGGGGAGGACTCCTCGCATCTGCTTTTGCCTATCCCACAACCCTCCATGGGCAGAGGAGACCACGCTATCCATGCTCTAATTCACAGCCCTCAGCCTCGGTTTCCTCATCTGCGACAGAAGACTTGGACAATTACCAGCTGATCCCTGAGAATAAACTGGGAGGTTTTCAAAGCTGCAGACAACCAGTGGGTACCCAGATACTATGGCAAGCATTCATGAAGTGAGTGAGGCTTCAGGGGCAGAGGTGTTTCAGCACAGGAATCGCAGAAACAACAGATGCTATTTAAAAAGTCCCGTTGTATTGTTTGCCAAACACTCCAGGGAGAGGTTACAGAAGGTCGCCATGTGATGTCAGAGCTGATGGGCCCCTTCACCCCACCATGTCTCCAGTTACAGGACCATCTCCCACAACAGTCATGGTAGTTCAGTGGCTGGGTGGGCTCTGCCACAGTGGAAACATCTCCCAATTACACTAATGAGGTGTGCAAGTTCCCCAGAGGGGTCTGGAGATGAGACACATCACTTGAAGAGGATTTTAATTGGCCTGGGAAGCTGAGGGCTACCAGAGGTGCACACCGGCCAGTGGAGGTTCTCTGGGGCCCTGTTCCTGTCTTGGTACTGAGGACAGGACTGAGTCTTGGCACACCGACTGCTGTCACGGCTGGGGTGACCTCAACGAGGACATTGAGCAATTTGCAGCCAGCACGTCGAACCACACTGCCAGGACTCTCAGATGAGCCTGGCCGTGGGCGGCTCTCTGTTGGCCTGAGGAATGGGGCTTTCCATTCTCCCATGCACCAAAGCCGAGCACCCATGGAAAACGGCACCTTCTGCAGGGGAGGGATGCTTACTCAGCACTTTTCCTCCTGGGCTGGTGCCTCTGAATGAGTGCAGATTCCCATTCCTCCTCCTTGGCTTTGAGCCATGCATCAGCTGTCCCAGCATCTTTCTTCTTTCTCATATGATGTCCCCTTCTCCCATTCCCTGCCTGCCAGCCTAATTCTTCCTCCCACACAAACCAGTGGGGATGGTGACAGCATCATTCCCCATCCAAGGAAGGGAGCAGCAAGGTGGCTATCTGCCTCCTGCCAAGCTGGCCTGGGAGACAACACTAGTGGCAAGATGAGGTGGGAGCAGGACACGTGAGATATGCAGGGCAGAAGATAAATGCAGGGCAGCAGCTCCTGGCTCTTCCATGCCCCGCTGCCCCTGTGCTCCCAAACACTGCTGGGAGCTGGCTCGTAACCACACGCCTTGATGTGAAAATCCCAGGGTGCTTCTTTCATTCACAGCCCGAGAGCTCCTGCCATGCCGGAACGTGATAGCCTGTTAGATATAATCCCATGTAACCCTTTTGTGTTTGCTTTATCAGAAAGGTGACCTTGGGAGGAGCACTGTAAAATTTACTGAAGAAAAGATGTTTTGTCTTGACAAGCACCATGAGGTCCCGCTCTGGGAGCTCCCACTGCATTACCAACCCCAGCACACCTACGCTCTGGGTTTTGGAGCCTGAGCAACTCTTTGTTCCCCTGAAAGGATGGCGCAGGCACAACGCAGAGTCCCCAGAGGAGCCGTGTCCATATGTCACCGCAGGCTTGGACAAGCCCAGCTTCCTGCCCTAGGTTCTCCTAGAAAGGACCTTGTGGGAGTACCAAGCCCTACACACATTTTCTTGGGTCCCTTTGGCAACCACTGAGCCTGAGTTGCAGAGCCTGAAGTACTGTGAGGAGAAGTGATAACAAAAACTAGGGAAAAAATAGACTTTAAAAGGCTTCTGATTAATGTGCATTTAATGAGAGCATCATTTCAGCCTGAGCTGTACCAGCTCGGGTGGGGGAGAGCACAAATCTCTACTGCTTGGGCCAAAGGACCAGCTCCAATCACTGCACAGCAGTCGCTCACTCAGCACCTGATGGCACGATTCAGACCTAAGATGGGGCAAAGCTGCGCTTTTTTTTGTAGGTGTTACGGTAGTGGGCATGCCTGAGTGCCGGTGCTGGTGCACACCAAACCACCCAATGCAGCCCTAGAAGGGTAGAGAGAAAGATGAGGGTGGATGGGCGGGTCGGTGGCTTTGTGCAAACAAGGTGTTTGGACATAGATAACTGCGGGGCTTCTCGCAGATGGATGGAGGCATGGACGGATGGATTCACTAAATAGCAAAATAAGCCAAATCCTCAGAAACAAGATATTTGAAAACTCTTGGTAATGTCTGCTATGAACTCACTGTGACTGTCTGCTTTGTCAGTCCCAAGCTCAGAGAAATGGGAAAAGCTTTTACAAATCCCCTTCATCATGCCAAAGGGGTAAACAAACAGGATCGCCTGTTCCTCTAACTTAGGGCAAACTTGTCCATCAGGTGATTGAAAATCTGAAAGTGATGGGAACTTTAGAAAGAAATGTCATTATTTATCAGCTTTGCATTTGTATTCTGTGTTAATCCTTTTTGTTTCAACTCAGAGAACAACACTCCTTCATGTAGGGGGGATTTTTGGTGTGTGACTGATACTTTATAGCATTGCAGAAAGTGACCAGTCTGGAGAGGAAGGATGAATATTATTTCTCCTGCTGGGAAAAGTATTAATAAAGCTGGGGGAATTGTTCCTCTTATCTTTATTTCAGGTGCAGAACTACTGCATCATGCACCCAGCTTAGTGGTGTAATCCCCTTCCACATCTGCAAGACTAACACAAGCTTTCTCCAGAAGGGCTGTAGGCAAGATCAGGAAAGCTTGACTATACATGTATATGTCTATGTCTATATAAATATATATATATAAATGTATAAGTGTATAGAATTGTCCATACTTTCAGTGTAGGTAGAATTTCCCCATGCCCTCCACGTAGAAGCACTGAAACAAACACAGAGCATGACAAGCTCACCATCATAATTAAATTTTTCCACAACAGTTTAAAGGGAATAAATTCAGTTTGGTTTCTTTGGGTTTTTGTTCTTACTTTCAAAAGTAACTACTTGCTGTCTTAAGAAAAGCCTACAAATGAGGCAGAGACAGAAACTGCTTATTCAGAATGCTCCTTATTATGGAAATGTTTGACTGCCCTTTTAGGACTATTTCAGAGGCATTAGGCACACAAGACTGGAAGGGAAGAAAAGGGTCTTCAAGATACATCCCCAGCAGTCGCAGCCCCGGGGCAACCACGTCAAGATGAAGAGTCCCCAGAGCATCTTGTCTGCACCCCACACATGCAGCATCCTAAAGCCCCCCAAGACGTTGGAGCTGTGTCAGAAATCAAAACCACAAGCGTCAGATGGCACAGGGAGCTGGGAGAAGAGGTAGCAAAAGTGTCACCAAAAGCCTGAAATCGCAGTGGGTTTGCTTAGGGAAATTCAGGGATGACTGGCTCAGGAGATGGGACACTGGAGCTCTGTACTGCCGGGTATCACAGCTCATAGGATTTCGCTCAGCTGCTCTGTGCTGAGCCCACTTGTGTTTGACAGGGGCTGTGCTGTAGCAGGACCTGCAGCCTGGGTCAGAAAGTGCTGGGAGATGGAGAAGGCACCATGCTCCTCGGCTGCCTGTTCCAAGTAGAAGCCACTTTGGTATAAAAGTATGATTCACCGAATGATCTGCCTTCAGCCCCCAGCTGCTTGATCCTCAAACATTTTTCTCTGCCTGCCCACAAAGCCTCCCAGCACTTAGTGCTTCTCCCCTTTGCCCTGCCATCCGCTCAACCCCAGGGCTGCCAGGCGATGAGATGTGCAGAGGTCTTGCCAAAAGGTGGCTTTTGCCATCTGTGTCATCCACGCAACAGATGGACACACTAAATAGAGGTCCTGAGGAAAGGCCTGGTTGAGCCCTGGATTTTGATGAGCTGTCCATCAAACCCATTAGCAGGGCCAGCTCCCTGCACAAGCAAATGATGTCGTTGCTAAGCCAACACACTGATGAGAACAGCATAGGAGCTGCGGACCCACTGCTTCCTTTGGCAAGGGCAGCACTTTAGACACAGACTGACCGCGACTGCTGGCAGGAAATGAGTTGGGGTACGGCCCGTGGTGGCTCCATCCGTAAGGAAGAAGTGGCTTCACCCAGCAGCTGCAGGGAGAAAAAGCTGTGGTCTCCTGGCTCTGTCTCCTAACTCTTTCCTTCATGTGTCCCTTCCCACTCCCATAGCAAGAGGAGCCCAATTCCAGGTTCTCAAGAACCGTGGTTTGGTCTTAGCCTACAAAAGCAAGGTCTGAAAGTTCAGAGGGAACTCAATTAGCAGAGACCACAGCTTCAGTGATGAAGGTCCACAGCATCATGACAGGGATTGCTTGAATGTCAGTCGATCCAAGTGTGGCCTCAGCTCTGGGACTGTGTCACAGATCTATAAATACAACTGCGTGAGCCAAAACCCTGACTGCAGGCAGAGTCAGCAAAGGCTGCAGGAGCCTGTGTAAAACCCCAGCCCAGGGAGCTCTCAAGCAAGGGGACGTGGCCCTTCCACTCACCCTTTGTGCAGGGAGACTGACTCATGAGTGATTTCATCCCCATGCCTTTCGTCAGCCTCACCTCATCTGCTGTTCCTGCAGCCTGGAACATCCCTCCCGCCTTGTTCCCCCTACACAGCCCCCTGCATTTCTCTCCTGCAGTCATGCCCCAGCTGGAAACACACTTTTCTCTGCTCTCGACTCAACAGAGCCAGTAGCAGGGTGGAGGGGCAAATAAGCTTCCGTTCTGCCTTGCACATCAGCAACAAAACATGACTGACTGCGTCCTGATTGCAAACACTTTATTCTTGGTGACAGCGTGGTAGAGGCACAAAGGATACAGCTGGATTTGCAGAGCCCAGGATGAGCTCTGCAGAACTGATAATTAGAAGAAATCATCTTTTTGACTTGTGAGCTGAGCACATTTGAACTGAGATCAGTGAGGGGGAATAAATATGAAAACCAATTATGTCATTTGAACCAAGTCACTTCCCTGATTATAATCACCTCCCCATATGGGCATAAAAAAGGTGAAAAAATGTCCATGTCAAATTATTAAGCGAATTAGGGTGACCAGGCTGCACTTAATTACTCTGTCGCTAGTAGAATTTACGTGAAGTTGTCAAATGGGATTCTGAAGTCAGATGTGCATGGAGAGGGATAATTGGAGCATCGAGATGAGGATTTATGGTACCGATGTGGTAGAGGATTCAGCGTAGGTTGTACAGCACTGCACTGCTACAGCAGGAAACCTTACTGCTGGCCTGGGGTGGAGTAACAGCAGTGATGCCTCGATGCGTTCTGCAGGGCAGCATCCTGCAAGAAGCTTTCACTATGGCAGAGTCCACTTACACAGCCTGATGGTCCAGCACCACTCGTGGCATCCCAGCAATGACTCCTTGACTGCAGCAAATGGAAGAAGTGAGGGCTTCACTCAGAAAGACAGTGAGAAGTCAGGTAAACACTGCATGAAACAAGCAGTTGCAACCTTCTTGTGAATGTGGCTGAGATCCAGCAGGGTCAAAGACCCACAGATACAATGACTAAAGCAGAGATTATCCCAAAAGATGCATCCCAAACCCACTTATCAATAGTCTAAGGCTGCATCTGCAAGATGCTGAGCATCCACAAAAAGGTACCCAGTTTCCCCCCTCCCAGAAACACATTCAGATTTCTTCTCTTTCTGGTCTAAATCCACCAAGATTAAGTCAAGAACATGCCTACACTGTCACAGTGCTCCAGGCAAAGGACAAACCCTGCCAGCAGCCTGCAGTGCTTACATTAAATTCCCGCACCCATCTCATCATCATAACCCTTTGGAAAGCCTTGAGATGAGACAGAAAGCTCAAGAGCTGTTTGCTGGCTTTTCCTACGCATGCACGAACCAAGCCTGTGCTTAGGGGCTTGCTGAGCAGTGTTTACACACTTACATCCACTAAGCTTCAACAGCTTTGCTACCTCTCAGTGGAGATGTTTTAAAAAATACATTTTTGATCCTTTGTTAGCTATCCACTGGAGGTCTTGTGGAATCTAAATTAAATACTATTAGGAGACCTTTAATCTGCAGTGTTTCCAGTAAAACCAGATGGTCTCTCTTGAGCACACAGGCTCATTCACTGAAGACTCTCCCGGCACGCTTATCGCCAACAGTGGAGCTCAGGAAGCGAGCCAGGCGCTCGGCAGGGTTGACTTGGCTGCGTTCCCCCGCCGTCAGAGGGGAAAAGCCAGCCTGCAACAGCCAAGGGTCTGAATCGCTATTTGCTTACAGGAAGGAAATCAAGGAATTTGGATGGCTTTTCCCAGCAGAGTGCCAGGATCATCTAAGAACCTACATTGCCATCCTCTGCCCAGAAAACAGTTTGGGAAGTCACAAATACTTATGTCTGTCAAACTGTCTAATCTCCCTGGCTTAAGCTGTCTGTCCAAATTTGAAGCCTAACTAGATTTTCCCCAGACTGCTTGCAACTTTGTCTTATCCCTTTATTAAGATGAGAAGGATTATTTGAAGCTTTTGTTCTTTACAAATCCCCTTGTGCAAAGGCAAGGTGGTGCTTTAGATGGAATCTTCATCCTGGGCTTCTCAAATGAGAGCTGCAGCCCTTCCTCACAAAAGCTTTAATGACATTGGATGTTGAAAACTGATACCAGACTGTCTGGGGGCCTGTGATGCCCTAGTCCCCATAATTGCTGCTTTTCTTCTTTTGAGACTGAGAACCTGTGGCTCTTCAGCCCTGCAGAAGGAGGCAGAAATCCTCATTTTTGGTGCTAGAAGCATAAAAGTAAGCAAACTTTCACTTGAAAGGGAGGACAAGGAGAGTTCCCCCTAACTGCTTACAAACCTTGGCTCTTCTGAAAGCCTTCGTTTGGCAGCATCACTTGCTCTTATTTTGACTTGCTTTAATGATTGGCAGTCAGCACCACTTAGCTAAAACATGTATAAATCTTAGTGTTGAAACCCTGCAAGCTGAACACCCCAGGGAAAGCATGGCCAGGTGTCCACCAAGATGAACATCTGGGAGGGTTCTAATGGATATTTGCTCTCTGGTGCACAGATGTACAGGCCTGTTGAAAATGGGCAGCAGGGATATCAGCTGGACAATTTTACCCTCAGAGAGCTGGGGGGTCCCTCCCAGACAAAGGGCTTTAGAAAGAACCTGGCTCCACTCATGAACTTTGTACAAGGAGCAGGGCACAGTGATGGTACGTATCTATACCTTAGCTGTAAGACCCAGGGACTGAGGGTTCTGGATGGATAGTTAAGGATTTGTTCCTGCAAAAATATCAACAACCAGCAGTTGCAGGTGCAGTTCAGGGGAGCAGGACATCTCCAGAGGAAGACTCAGACCCAGGATCAAAGCACAAAGCCCTTTTCCTCCAGAGCAGGTACTGTGGTGAGTCACTTCCTTGCTCATTTTTTCCCAAGCATTGCTCAGAAGAGGAAAAAAATGCCCCTTTTGTTGGTGGAATACCCGGCTGGGAGCTGTGCCAGTTTTGCTGTGGCCTTGGGGGAGTTTCTTGACATTGGTGAGTGCTTGAGATATTTCCGTACCTTTCAGAAGTTGGTCTTTATTTACCTGAGTTTCCAGCTTCTGTCTTTCGTATAGTCTTTTCAGGCTGTAAACGTTTTAGAGCAAGAAATGTCTTTTATTATGTACAGCACCTAGCACCACAGAGCCCACTTGATAATGTTATTAAAAGCCCTGCTACATACCACCAAGGGCAAAGGTGGATGCTGAATCAAAGGAGTTCTCATTAGCAAGCTAGGCAGGGCTGCCGGAGGAACTGCCACACTTCGTGACATGCCACGTATGCACCCAAGAAGTCACGAGCTCCTTTCAAAGCCGCCTGACATTCCCCTGTGATCTCGCAGGATACTAACAGGGCCAGCGGGGAAGCAATGTCTGACAGGCATGGTCTTTGATTGCTATTGTAACATAAGAGAATCTTAGCAGAACAGGGCACTGGATCCATCCCTCAGTGCCCATCTGCGTCTGTATTGCTCAGTATTTTCCTGCTGCGGTGGCAGAGCCTCCCCTCCTAGGTAATCTCCACGGCAAGTTGCGGTGACTTTGGCTTAGTCTTTGGGAAGTTGTTCTGGGGAGTGGAAAGTGGAACATCCCGTAAGCAATTAGCAGGAGGAACACGTGCATTGCAGATGGTTAATCTGCCTGCTTTCATGTGAACAAAAGAGAAGTCCCTTGAATGAAAGGAAACGGGTAACTTTAATGCAAGCTACAGTAAATGCAAATTAACTCCACAAATAAAGAAGCTTTTCTTCTTGGAGCCAAGAAAACATTTCTCAAAGTCTGTATTTTAGATATACAATAATCTCTTTTATACCTCAGAAAGCTGTCCCTGCCGTGAGCAGTCTGATATCTTCCTTGCAGACTGTAATCAGTCCATCACCAACACTCAAGGTTGAATATTAATGTTGGATTGTTCTCTTTGTATTCTGACACATCCAGTTGCGGGGCTGGAACCAGACTGACTTCCCCTACAGCCTGCAACCTGCCTGGCCTCAGGTTTAGGCTGGAGTCCCAGAAGGTGCTCATGTGAAGATACCCGTATGGACCTACTGCCCTCCTCAGCACTAGGGTGTATGGGATATTTAATCTACTCATCCATGATGCTGCAAAAATCCTGTATCAATTCAGCTTGCCGCAGGGAGCTCATCCCTTGCTAGGGATGCTAGAGGTGAACAGGGCTGTGTGCCTCTTCGAGGACACCTGTCCTTCCCAACTGCTTCAGGACAGCATGGGGGCCAGGCAGAGGCTTTAATCTGGTGGGGGGGGACAGCTGAGACAAACAGCAAGTTTGAGGCATCTCTTCAGGCAAGGGACACCATGCTAGTTAGGAGAACCACTGCTGCCCTCTCATCACAGTAGTGTCGAGGCAGAAAGGTGCCTCAGTTGAACACTCTTGGGCTACATCCAATTTTCATGAGCAGGGCAAGAGGTGAGGGGGGACAGCAGGCTGCAGTGGCTGGGTGAGACCAGTCTGTGCTTATGGGGCTGCTGGGGTCACTGCTAATGGCCCAGCTATTGCAGCTACAGGGGAAGAGAGTGGAGCCAGATGGAGATGTCAGGCTGGGCCAGGTGGCCAAAGAGTCTGGGGAAGCACTGCCTGAAGGTAAATATCACCCAGCATCCAGGGCGATGCCCCAACCGTGAAACTAGCCGGCAGAAACTCCCCATGGAGCAACCCCAGCACCCCTCAGCATTCATCAGGGCAGGTCTCACCAGCATCTCCAGCCTCATCACTGCTGTTCCCACCTCCAGCCCAGGCGACAGCCATTTCAGATAATGCAGGGAAAGATATGCAACACCAGCACAGGCTCAGATGGTCCCAGTGCTGGCTCTTTCCACCTGAAGTTCATGAACAGGACATGAAATCCATAGCAGTGGCAGGCTTCTCAGCCCATTCCAGCATGACAGATTTGTAAGTCAGTGAAGCTGATGGCATTTGGGAGGATTTGGTTGCAGATGGATCAAAGAAAATCCATCCCAGGAGAGAGCATGTGCAATGAGAAGCGGAGTCTGTGTGTGAGACAGGGAGGAGGAAGCACAGTGGGGGTAGAGGAAAGGACACAAAGCAGAAGAGGATTTTAATTTCCTTCTCCTTCAAGCTCTTTATTAACACCCTGCCAGATCCCTCTCTGGCTGTTGCAGTGGTGGTAGGGGCCAGGATAAATGTGATGGCAGGTGGGTGCAAATCAGGGCCAAGAGAGACTGAGGCATCTACACATCCCACCTCTCTCACGGCAGCCCTGAGAGCAGAGGGGGGTTGGAGGGGATGTGCCAGGGATGGGGAGGGAATAAAGGACGACTGACAGCTCCTGCTTCTTGTGACTGATCCGGGTGACCTGCTGCAAGCACAACCCTGAGAGGTGCTAATAGGAGAAGCTGCAATATCCTGGTCAATCCACACTTGCTCGGCTCTGCACATCACCTACTGCCAACAGCTGTGCCAGCCCGGCAGCCGCTTGCCTTCGAGGCTTGCTGGCAAGGTGGCACTGGGGTCCTCATCCTCAGCAGGACACACAGGCAGGCTGGGAGGAGAAAGTCCACAGCAGCTGTGGCTGGTACTGGAGTTCAAGTCTATCCTGGGGCTGTAGAAAAGGGGTTCTTGTGGTACAGAAAAGAGCAACTAGTTTCAGTCCCTGGGTGTGGAGCTGCTGCCACGGTGCTGCTCCTTCTCTCTTGGCTTCCTAAAGAGACGAGGGTCATATCAACCTGCTGTACATGGGAGTACCATGCTGTCTGGAGGGCTGCCAGCCCTCACCCCTGAAGCTTTTAAACCTTCAGGACATTTCCAGAGCATGTTTTTTGGAGGGACACAGATCCTAGAGACATGAAGCGAGCTGGATGACTAGACAGAGGAGGGGGACCCTGTTATTTCCTCCACAGAGCCACAGCAGCTGGAGCTCAACCCCATGGTAGACAACAGAGAATACACACACAGAGACACAGACGTGTGCACACAGAGCCAAGCTGGGATGCACTGTGGGCAGATTTCACACCTTTCTGGATGCCAGAGAGTGTGATCATGAGAGACAGAGGCACAGGAAAGATGGCTCTGTGGCTTGATACAGGCTCAAAGACAACCCTAAGTCATTTCCAAAATAAGGACCCACAGAGCCAAGGGAAATAAAGTCAGGACTGAGGGAGATGATAAGGATACGGGGCAATTCCTGGCTCTCCTTGAGGTGCCTCGGTGGGCGGGCGACTGAGCAAGCGCCTGGAAGCCTCCGCTCCGTCAGGGGTACGGGAAGTTACAGCAACACCAGCGAGACAGGCCCTGGGGTATTAGCGCTAATAGCCATCTCAACCAAATTAATTCAAATTGCGTTCAGTCAACCATTAAAGCGTTGTTGGTGGCAGCGCTTCCCCATCCGCTCACATTTTCGTGAAGTAATTAAAGCCATTAGAATGTAAACCAGCTTTTTTGGCTTGGGAAGGAAAGAAAGCAGGAAGGAAAAAGGGAAGCTGAATAACAGCTTAGCTAATTCAGCTAATATGCTCATTATTTCCATATATACAAATTAGTTCCCATTCTCCAGCCATTTTCATACCAATGCATAGGCTTGGATCCTCCGCAGAGGTGCCCACACCTCCATGCAGTGGCACCCCCTGACCTCAGCTCAGCATCCATCTCAGGGAGGAGGAAGGCAGACAGGTTTTTATCCCCCAAACCCTCATCCCTCAGGGGTTCCCATCCCTGGATGTGAGTCTGTTCTCTCCCCCACTGCAGACATGTGGGAGGAGGTGAAATAACCAACAGGTTTTGTGCTTGAAGGAAAGAACTCCCCCTCCATGAACCCCTGAACACATGGGGGTAAGAAGAAGATTCAAGGTAACCACGCTGTCCTGGGAAGTCATTTCATGACTGAGAAACCCTCCCCGAAGGTTCAGCTCCAGTGTGAGTCCCCTCGAGTGATGGAGCTATGGGTGCAGGGTCTTTACTTACTGGGCAACCCACGGGAAATGGCATTGCTGATGGCAGACAGCCAACGCCAGCACCTAGGGGCTTAATTCTTCACCTGGCACTGGCCTGCATCCTGGAAGGCAGGCACAGCTCGGGCTCAGCAGGACCTGTGGAGAAGATGGCTTTGTGACACGTCCAGTGGTGAGAGAGAAATGAGCTGGGAAGTGGAGAGGCAAGAGAAGAGGATGCCCAGCAAGGTGCAGAGGATTGCTGGAGAGGAGATAAAAATGGTTTAGCAATGCAGGGAGGATGGA
>NW_010265263.1:40817-43975 GCF_000690775.1 Eurypyga helias
GTCTAAACCAGTCTCCACTGGTGCCACTGTGGCCAGAGCAGCACCAATGACTCTGCCATCCTCCCAGAGCAGTGTCTGGGAACTGCTGGTTGCATGTGTGTTCAAGGCAGATGCTGCCTGCAGGGCTCTGCCTGAAGACACTTCCCTGGCTATCTTGGTTAGACAGGGATGGAAAAGCTCTCCTCCCAGCCTGTTGCAGCAGCAACTGGCCTGGTGCTCATAGAGCTGCTTCTCCTCTTCCCACCCATATCACCCTCACAGTCTCTGCTGAACTGCCACCATGGGATGGCAGGTTTCTTGAGTCACACCAAGGACCTGGGCAGCACAAGCCATACCTCTACCCACGCTGAGCCTTCACACTGCGGTGAAGCCTGAAGAGCAGAGCTGGCCCCACGTGCACTTTGCACAAGCCTGAGCTATGCAGAAAGCACTGTGATGGGTGAAGAGGGCACGATACAGTAGCACAAATACCTGTGGGTAAGTTCACTGGGGAGGTGCTCTCCCTGTCACTGGCTCTCTGCAGCCTGTCCCCCAGAAGCCTACCTCTGCTCCAGGTAGGCAAAATGGGGGTGTGGCTTATCTGACATTTATTTTCAAGGCAGAGCACAGCACAGCAGGGAATTTCAAGGGCATCTGTGGGGCATGTTGTGTCTGTGAATAACAGCAATAACTCTCTCATTGTGAGGACCCTGAAGGAGACCAAAGGACAAGTAATTCTGGATGCAGCAGCTATCTGGGGACTATCCTGAGCTCAGCTCATGCTTTATTGGACCATCTCTTACCTTGGCCTCCTTGTGAGGACCCTGAAGGAGACCCTTGACCAAAGGACAAGTAATTCTGGATGCAGCAGCTATCTGGGGACTATCCTGAGCTCAGCTCATGCTTTATTGGACCATCTCTTACCTTGGCTGACAACATTTCAGAGCTAAAAACCTGGCAGCATCATGCAACCTACAGGACCCAGACTGGATAACCAGTCTGAGCTCAACATTCCAAAGGGATCAGTCCATCTGGAGGAGCATGCACCCACAGCCAAGTTGGGCTGGGGGGACTTGTGGCTTAAGCTCAGTTGGCTGACTTTGCAGGGAGTGGTGTAGCAGCGTTCACATGGACCATCCCACATGCCCAGCACTGAGACACGGCAGTGGGTAGCTGTGGACAGCAACTGGGACTGACTGTATGCTGGTCAGTGGCAGGATCTGGGCTAAAAAAGGTACCCTTTTTTCAGAGGGCTTTTAGCTTGATCCATGTAATTTCCTGGGGCTGCTTTAGTGGAAATGTGCCCAAGCACCTGTACCAGCATGATGGAGGGGCAGCAATATCTGTCAGGACATGCCAATTACTCCCCTGGAGTGGGTTTGCAGCCAGATACACGACAAGGTGGAATAACATCCCGTACCGTTGCTTTCACAGCTTTCCCAGCCAGGTCTACCCTAGGTCCCAAGGAAGACAGGATGATGTCAGGTCTGGAGCATCCTGTACACAGCCCTAGGATGCCATTTTATCAGCACACCTTGGCAGCAAAAAAAATCCATTCAGGAAGCTAAGGAGCAAATTTACCTCTAGGGCAACTGATGTTGTAGTTACTAGTACAAATTAGAGGGTTTTCCCCAAGAAGTATGTTGCTATTGATTCCAGGGGGAGGGAGGGGTGCCCATAGGGCCAACTTCAAACTGGGGTCCCCACCAGCAGCTGCTCTCACACACATGCTGCAGAGATCTTGGACAAAGAAGCACTGGGAAGCAGCAGGAGGAGGAAGGAGCTGCATTTAACTGGCAGATCTTTGTAGCAGAGCTCCACTCAGGGTTGCCCAAATCCCTCCGCGCAATCTCAGTGCTGCTCTCACAACGCACTCCTCTGAGAGTGAGGGGGATGGCACAATGCATCAATCACCCTGGGCATTCATCCCACCTGGCCCTCTCAGCGCAGCATGGGGAGCGGCGCTTTCAATCAGGCAACGTTAGAAATAAGAGAGATTCACTTTTCTATTGGCATCAGCAAAAAAGGAAGAAGACGACGACATCAATTGAGCCCAAGGGGCTAAATAGCGTCTTTCACTCCATTTTCTATGAACTTTCAAAACTATGGGAGAAAATTGAAATCTGTCTCTTTCTGTCTCCTTTTCTTTCTTCTTCTTCTTTTTTTTTTTTTTTTAATAATTCCTGGTATGCAAGGCCTTGTGCCGGGGCTGGTATCGTGGGTGATGAATCCTGAGTCAGGCGGCGGGGAGGTTTGTGTCCTATCAGCGTGTGCTTGCTGTGGTTTGGGATAATGCGCCTGCCGGCTTGTCAGGTGCTGATGGGGAGCAGGAGGGGTGGGGGGGCTGAATGCATTTTTGATTGCTATAATTGCCACAGATTGGATGCTTGAGAGGAGCTAATTAACAAGGAGGCTATGGGCGGATTATACTTGCAGAACAGAATCCCATGCAGATCCTTTCCCTTTGTGCCACATGTATGAGATCATTGGTAGGTGATTGTGGCTGTGAATACGGTGCTAATTTACTTTGCACGTCTGACGAAAATCCTGTACATAATAAGCCGCAGAGGCAACTTAAAGTGGCCCAGTTCAGAGGGGAAGGACAGCTTTGCTGCTAAAGCACTGAACCCAGAGCTAAGCTCCTGAGCCTCCTACTTGCTCTGAATAGCCATGGCTAAGTGACAGCTCTTCTCCCTGCCTCAGTTTCCCTCCCTACCAAAAGGAGAAGGCAAGCTCGTAGCTGTGGACATCTGCAAGGTGCTGTGCACCCTATCAGGGAAGATGCTGTAAAGGGAAGAACAGGAATATCATCATGCCACGTGAGCAGATCAGACAGAGCACCAAAAATAGCAGCCAGAAAGCTGTGTAGCTGGAAAAACTACATGTTTTTGTGGGCATTCTTGCTCTCAGAAGAAAGAAGTGTAAGCAGCAGCTCCAGCTGTTCCTGCAGCCTTAGGATTAGGGAGAACCATCAGGCAGGATTAGCTCTGCCATCCTGGTCCTGTTGTCTCACCAGCATGTCTCCTACATTCTCCCAGGCTAACCTCTGGTCCCTGTGGCCCTGAGCTGGAGAGAAGCAAAGATTTCTCCTTAAATGTAGCCCTTATGCTTGGGTTTAACCAAGGTCTGATTTCAGGGCAAGGCTACACTTGTTTTTCATTCTGCCTGCCTGGCATTCC
>NW_010265263.1:43992-50833 GCF_000690775.1 Eurypyga helias
TGCCCTATAGCGGCTGTACCAACATACAGCTAGAACATCACCAGCCAGGCAGGGAGAAGAGTTGCTGGTCATGGAGGCTGAGCATCCATCCATCCATCCATCCATCCATCCATCCATCCATCCATCCACCCACCCATCCCTCCCTCCCTCCTTCCCTGAGGGTTTTAGGAACAGGTTAGACTACGCAATACCCCTGTCTTGATTTGGAGAGCTGAAGAAGGGTTTGCCCAGGGTCTGCCGTCTGTGCCAGTGGGAGTTGGGCTGGGCAAGCCTGGAGGGCTTTGGCATTTCCAAGCACAGCAGAAGTTTCTCAGCAGAAAAGCTTTGCTGCGAGTCAGGCAGCTTGATTAAGTACTGGTAGAACCTTTTAGAAAGTTGTTGTATTCCTCACAAATAAATCAAATCTTTCCATTCAAAAATGGAAGTGACATTTGCAGGTTTGGTCAGACTTTTTATAGTACTCAGTAATTTTCACTCAAAATGTTTCTGCAATTACCAGTGGAATTTTTCTTCTGGGGAGGAGAGGGCTCATTAAAGTCAGCATTTTCAGAGGAAAATAATCAAAACCATTTTCCAAGGTGTTTTCTTTAAGTCAATATTTTGGATCCCAATTTGTATACAGGGAGTTGATCTGTGGAAGGAAAAGGTCTATTTTACCACAGTCATTTTTTGATTAAGCTTACTGTTTCAATAGTAACAGCTCCCCATTGATACCAAAATGAAAACATCACTGGAGTATCTCCTAATAAGAACACACTGTTTCATAATATTTCCTCAGTTTTATTTCATTTTGTGCTTATTTATTATGCTCTGTATGAGGGTTCCTAGAAAACAAAACTCCACAGCCAGCCTTATCCTGCAATCAAAAACTACTCACCTAAATTTTAAGTTTAAATTAATCAAGCCCAACGAGAGAAAGAGATCTGGATGCAGGTTTAAAAGCAGGACTCATTTCAACAACAGGAAAGGGTTTTCTTCTAGAAAAACAAGAGGTGTAAAAATGCATTTCCAGTTCTCTCGTGACCAAATTTAAGGAGAACAATCCATGAATGAGAAAGGATTGTTCTGCTGAGGGAAGAGGTTGCTGCCAATTAGCAATCTGGGCTGCTGGAGTCCAGGGAGATAAACTGGAGAGGAAATATTTCATGTATTGAGAGGCAGGATTGACTGTCTGCAAATGCTTTTAGACAAGATAACGATTGAACCTGCCCTCTGTGCAACTCTCCTCTCTTCCTACAGAGACAAGGGCAAAGCATCCACAGACTGCCTCTCACTGCAGAAAAAAAAGAGAAGCCTAAGACGTGAAATAATACAGAGAAAGTAAAAGACGAGGCTAAAACCCTATTCTTGGAAAGAACCAGGGCTTAAGCTTTGAATTAAACGCACACAATCGAAGGGGCGAAGGCTTGGTGTGCAGGGGGGAACAGTCCTGCCCGTCACCAGGCACCTGGATCCTTCATGAAGGGAGGACGCCTGTAACCAGCACCCTGCTCCCAACAGCCCAGCTCATTGCCACAGAAACCATTTGTGACACTTTGGTCCAGGTCCCAGTTATGATGCTGGCCATTTTCCAGCCATGTCCCGACCCCAGGTTTTGCTTTGGACCATTTCAAGTAATGTCCCCATCATGCTGAAGTTTCTCTTTTGAAGTAACCCTCCAGTCTCTTTTTCCTCTCTTTAGCAAAATGTTTTCCATCCCTCCAGGTCAAACTCTGGAAGTTTCCCTTTGGAAAGTGGCAGAGTGGACAGGGTGGAAGGCAGGGATCAAACCCGAAGTCGTGGAGTCACCTCCAAAGACAATGTGACGGTGAGCTGCGCGGGACAGGGTTGGTGGGAAGGTAGTCACGTAAGAGGATGTCGTGAGGGAGCTGGCCTTTTTTAATCATTCACATTACAACATTGGCATCATTTACCCTAATTTCTGAGCAAAATATATATCTCTGGTGCTGAGGAGAGACAGGTTGTCACAGATGTGGAACAAGCCGGGGAGAGATACGGGCAGTGCACATTGCTGAAGGAGCAGCATTAGCATATTGGCATTTGAGCTGGTGCCTTATCTCGGGCAGACTTCTGAATTAGAAGTAATTCCAGGTACTCTGCTTCTCCTGGAGCGGTTTGTTACCTTATTATTAGGATTGATTTTTGTCCTGTTGAGCTCTGCCTTCCCTCACTGAGCGGTCGAAGAGGGCAAGTCCTGCCCTGGGGAGAGGAGGGGGCGGCTGTGAAGGCACAGCCTTGTCTCCCAAAAGCACACGTGGGGAAAGAGGTGCGGGGCCGGCTGATAAGGGCTGGGAAGGGAGCAGAAGAAAGGCCCGATGACAAACCTGGCCCAAACAATGAAGCACTATCCGGGCACGCAGTCTGGCAGCCATCAGAGTGCACAGCCCAGATAACAGAGCTCCGCACGCGTGCACAGCCTGTTCTGTGGGTCAGGATCCTGCTGTCCCCTCCATCGCTTCCCAGCATTCCCATTCCCAGCTTTGGCTGCTGGGGAATGCTAACATGCTCCTCCAGCTCCTGGTCCCACTCTCCACGATGTGCAGACAGTGTTCCACCCTGCTGACAGCCCTCCCCATGCCAGCTCTGGGATCCTGTTTTTACAAAGGGCTCTCGTTCCTCTCATCTTTAAAAAATGAAGTGTCCCATTAAATACTATAAAGCATTTATTGGCCAATGGGTAAGATGAATGGGTTTCTTTATGACTGCAGTGATCATTAATGAAACTTTAGGGTCCCTGTTGGGACCGTGAAGCAGAATAAATGACCTCTTGCTAGTCATTGTCTCCCTGGTTTCTAGGACTCTGCACCAGAAATGATCCAACTTCATTTAAGGAAAATCAGATTAAAAACAGATTAAAGTAAAAGCACCTCATGCCCCTGTTCTGATTTAACTGTGATGAAAAACAGACCATGAAGTAACTTTATAATGGGAGGAAGCTCATTTAAATATTCCCCTCCCAACAAAAAGAGATTTAAGAATTAAATGTATGAGGAGGTTTTCCTTTTAATGAGATTAGCTTTTTATAATTGCTCATTATGGACCACTCAAGAAATTTGAAAGAAAAAAAAGTTATACAAGATACCTGGAAAGCACTGCATTAGAAACCAGCAAACCCTGCCCCTTCACCATCAGTTCCAAAAAGTGAAATTCAAACTAGTTTTTACTTAAAAATCACTCATCTAAAGTGGCTGCAACTCCTCCAGATCCTCTCTGCAATTACATGGCTTTGTAAAAAAAGCGAAACAGAGGCTTGAGATTTGCAAACCTTAATTCATCTGCTAAAAATTCTCCGCTTTCCCCATGGAAACACAGATTTTATTTTTGAGTCTCAGCTGTCTGGCAAGGCTATGTGATTTCATTTCATCTTTCCAAATTTTAACCCTACCAAAAATAAAGACTGGACAGAGCCATCCCTTCTGGGTTTGAAATGCTGGCTTGATTCAGAAGCATTACGATGAGGTTAGACTAGAAGTTTCGTGCCTGAACTTGAAGCATTTGGCTCCAAAATCCCAGGTTTGGGCTGTATAATAGTACTGCAGTAAGGACACATACACACGGATCGTTTCATTCCTCCCTGATTGCAATTTATATTTCATGTCAGGCTCTTCTGGATGAGCTGAAACCAACGTTCAGAGCAGGCTTTTCTTGACTGAGCAGTTGCTGTCCCCGTTCCGGTCGATGGGAGCAGGCAGTAACGAGTTCGATAGCACGCTTTGTTAGCAAGCATCTCTCCATGCGCTGCATATTCACAATGATCATCTTGCTCATTTATCTCCTCACCTGCACCAGCTGCTACGAACCAGCTTTCGGCAGCCGGCGGTACCAGTACGCAGGCATCTCAGCCCTGGGCTGCGGGATGGATCCTGCACCTGTCGCAATGGGGTCCCTACTTCCCTTTCCCAGACATTTTCTTGGGATACACAGAAGCTACTAAACACAGGGAGAGACTCTGCCCCCTGAAATCTGGCTGCTTGGAATTCAGTGGCATATCATCTATGAGAGCGGTCCTGTAGTCAGAGGGGACAGAGGCACGTCCAGAGGATGCTCTGCTCCACTCCAGGACAGGGTTTTAAGGCAGGTGGGATGATGAGTGTGCCAGGAAGCCTCTTTCTCCCATTATCTCCTGCAGGACCAGCTGGGATTAGACTCCTTGCTGTCAGGGGCTGAAGTCAAGAGAGCTGCATCCTGACCAGGATCTGCTGGGTTGGATAAGGCACAGCCCAGTGCAACCATGCTGAATACTGGAAAGCCCCACTGGCTGTGACACGGGGGTCAGGCTGGGTGACCACAGCCATGCCCTGAGCAGCTGGTGCTCACGGGGAATAGCCAAAGCACCTCAGTGGGGCCATCGGCCTTTCAGCACAAGGCAGTGGTCAGCATGTCAGCAGCTGCTTACCCGGCTGCTAGAGCTGCTCAGCCCTTTTCTGTCAAACCATCTGGCTCTGAAGAGTATTTTTTTGCCCACTTTCATTTTGTTATCAGAAATCATGTCCATTTCTACAGCTGTTAGGGTTGGTTTACCTTGATTTATCCTTCCTTTCCGTGTTTGCAAAGGCAAACAGGGTTTTCCAAGTATCTGTGCTACCCACTGACTGTGTTCCCTTGGAAATCTGTGCTGGCACCAGAACCAGGGCAGAAAGTGAAAAGTGCCATTAATTAATCCAACATTTCATCCCTATCCACTCACCAAGTGCTGCTGTGCACTCCCCCCTCCAAGCTCACAGGGCTTGGGAGACACTCCTAATCATGCATCAGATAACAGGAACTCAGCTTAGCCATTCCTGGCCTTGAACGCATACAAATAGGCTTTATGTTAATATTTGCAAATAGCTTCTCAGAGGAGAAAGATATCTCCCAAGCTTCAACTCTTCTGGGGTTCTCCAGGTGATGGAGGGGGACAGACACAGCCGTCAGCCATTAGCACAGCCCAGGGATGGGGGCAGGAGCAGAATCACAAATATTTAGCTTAATCCACCCAGCTGACAGGGAACCCCGCAGCCTTGTGAGGTCTTGGCACCCCGGAGCACCCAGAGAGCACCCTGTGGGCAGTCTCCTGAGGGGAGCTGGGCAATGTTGTTTTGGTTAATCAAGATGAGTGTTTTTTTCAGAAAAAAAACAGACTTTCAGGAAGGCTGGAGCTATTTAAGAATTCAGGTCAAATGTAGCAAGGATTCTTGGTGGAGACAAAAGGAGGGCATTTTGAAAGAGAATGTCAAAACACTTTCTCTCATTCTTTTTTTCCCCTTTAGTTACAAAGTAATTTTTTTTCTTCAAAAATTGCCCTAATTTTCTGGAGACACTAAACCAAAACACAGACAAACAAATCCATCTGCACAGGGTTGAGTGGAAGATGGGGGTTGACTGGAAATTGCATTTTCCTGTCTTTGTTTTCACTTGGGGAGCACAGGCACCTCAAGGAGAGGGGGCTGCTGTCAAGAAGAGGAAAAAACTCTCCTTTTCAGCTCACCCAAATCATTCTCCACAGCCAGACTCTGACCTTACCACTCCGTTGGTGAACCAGGTCCTCTCCTGGAGTAGATGAGATGGAGTAGCTGGGACAATGCTTGATCCAAGACCCCTACTGCTAGGACCCTGGAGTGTCCATACAAACAAAGTTTGGAGGCTCTGGTTTATGATTTTTTCCAAAAAAAAGGAAGAATTGCCATGTTCATTGCTGGGGTGGTGGTGTTCTACTCCCTGCCATCCCTGCTGAGCCGACTGCCCTGGGAGTGATGCCTCTGCTGTCCCCGCCCCCACAGCGAGGGAGAGGCTTTCATTCCTCCCTTGCTGTCACCTCAGCACCATCTACCCCTGATAGAGACTCGGAAATTAAAATAATAAACAAAGCAAGCAACACTGCGTGCGGAGGCTAATGTACCATAATGCTCTGAAACACAGGGAGCCACAGCCTCACGCTGAGCAGAGAGAACGTGTTTGAAAAATGTATCTTCCTCTGACAGCAGTTATTTCAACATTATCTATCTTTTTTTTTTTTTTTTTACTTCAAAAAAGGCATTTACTTTCCCCCAGCCCATAATCTCCTTACGGAGAAGAGCAGAGGGCAGTGAGGAAAGGCAGAACAATTACACTTTTTAACACAGTCAAGGTTGGTATGATTTAAATCATGGGAAAACAAACAGAATTTAACTGCCTGGCTGAAGTCACATTCGTGTTGTGGGTATTTACGGCAATCATCACTAACAACAGGAGGAGATTAAACGATGCTGAGAGCCTGAGTGCTGGGGAGCAGGGGTGGGCTCTGACCCTGTGACCTGTAAAGCTAGGATCAGGGGGTGAGCTGGGGTGCCTGTGCCCAGGTGCCTGGTTGTGCTCGGTCCATGTATTTGGTGGCTGTTTCAGAGAGACCTGCCAGGGAGCTCCCCCTTCAGCAACCACCCCATGAGCCAGGGGAGCACACAGCATCCCCCAGCGCATCTCTGCACACTCAGCCCGTCTCTCTTCAAGTCCCAGCTTACCCTTTCTCTGCCACGTAGATTTGCTAAGGGACACCAAAGTGAATGTGTTTCTGGAAGGAAGCAGCCTGGACACCTTTCCATGTGATTTTCATGGCGTGGGTATGGCTGGGACCAGGGACACAGCAGCCTCTAAATACTGACTGCTGGTATTTTACTTTCCTGAGCATCTCCCCTCAGCCAGCTGAGCAGAGTCCTAACGGGTCACAGTTCCACAGCAAAGCCATCTCATCTCCTCCCTCACACAGCCAGAACCACTGAATTGTTTCAAATTATAAAATCCACTTAGAAATCCCACTTTTCCAATTCCCAAACAAACATGCCCGTGTTAATAAAGCAAAGTGCTCTCACCCAGAACAGCTCCGGCA
>NW_010265263.1:50872-59715 GCF_000690775.1 Eurypyga helias
AAGAAAAGCTCTGGCTGGGTCCCCTGGGCTGGGGCAGGGGCACGGTTTAGAGACCTGTTTTAATCAAATTGCTCTTAAAAACCATAAAGGGAAAAGCTCTCTGAGAAGTCTGACCCTTGGGCACCTCAAAGATGAGGGCACACACTGTATGATACACTAACCCAGAGGAAAGAAAGGGGGTGGAAACAGACTGAGTGTCATCTTGGATGTGGAAAGTAAAGGAGGGAAGAAGACAGACAGTTCATCTGCTGTCTGGTGGGGTTGGATTCAAACCCATCTCAAGGCATGATGGCTGGAAATGGGACCCGTAAGTCATCCCCAGCAGGAGCAGCTTTCAGCTGGACCTCAGCATCCCCTCAGGCAGATCCCTGCTGCGACCACACTCCATGCTTGGGTTTATTTGTGTTGCAGGCTCTGCGAGGAAGAACGAACATGAGAACTCACTGCACCTGAGGAACCAGACAAAATAATTAGCAGCAGCATCAATGAAAATAAATGAAACATGCACCAAAAGAATGGGAAATCTCCACTCCCCACCTCTGCCCTCCGGACAACACACTGTAGTGGAGAAGTTGGAGGCAGAGAGTGATGTCAAACTATCTGTCGCAATGTGAATGCTGAAATTCCAGAGGCACTAAGCACATCTGCGCAGATGGGAAAATTATAGTTACCGCACTTGGGTGGTATGACAAGTAATTTTTTTGCACCCCGAAAAACAACTCAATTGTGGGAGGGATGTGTCAGTTGCAATTTTGTAACTTAATGAAATAAATCAACCAGATGGAAAGAAAAGATGACGATAAGCCCACACAGTCTTGTAGGAGCACAAAGGCCACGTGAAGCCAGCTGTCAGGAAGCCGAGATCTTGTCTGGAAGACTTCAGAGTCACTCGTGGGGTGATGACAACAGATTCCCCAAGTGAGAAAGAGCCTTTAAACTTTCTCCAGCCCTGGGGCTGAGGTTTCATTAACACACTGCCACTGAGATACAAAAAGGCTACTTCTTGCTCAGCTCAGCAGCAATCTCAGGGGACTCTGGATGGAGCCCTGCCCCTCCTGACCTGCTAGGATGCTGTTGTGTCTCCTAAGGGGACACAACAAAGCAGAAACCGAAAAACTAGGAGGCTGCTATCTGCAGGATGAGCATGGAATGACAGGGGGAAGAGACAGAGCCATACAGAAACAGCATGGCTTAACCCTACAAAGATGGGGAGATGCTCCTGGCACTCATCTAAGTCCAAGTAGTCTGAGTAAACCTAGAGCAGAAGAGTCAGAGCAAGGCTTGGCAAACCCTACACTGCTCCCTTGTCACATAAAGGAGGTAGAAAATGTGTGGCAGGTAAACAAGGAGCATCTTTCCACAGCAGCAGCCCAAGACAGCACATCCTTTGGCCAAGTATCATGCCTGTTGCCTGCCTAAACCCAAAAAGGCACACAGCACCCAGCTCTCCAGAGAGGAGATTTTACAGCAGGAAATTGATTTCCAGAGGCTCCCTCATTAATTTTCATGGCACCCACAGTGTGGCTTTAGAACAAGCAGAATTATTAATGTTCTAAGTTACCTGAGCACTGCCGGGAACACAAGGCCCTTTGAGAGTCAAGGCAGGATTGACAAATTGGGGAAGGAAAAGCCAGAAGAGAGTGGATGCATCTTTCAGGACTCAGCTGGGCTTGTCCTCAGAGGCAGGCAGAGGGAGAAAAGCAGAAGCCTTGGAGTAAAGGTCCCATGCCCCCTTGATGACTCTGCTGTTTGGAAGGGAAAAAAAATAGCATAGATATTTAGCTTTAAAAGGGGAGAAAATTCTCTAATTGCACTAGCTCGGGGCTGCCCTGCTTTTGAGCCACCCTGGGCTTCCAGGGAGTGGGACAGCAGGCAATTAGGAAGGGCTAAATATTCCCAAGGGGTAGAGCATCCTGCTGGCTGGCAACACTGATCTTGCCCTTGAAATCACATCTGAGCTTTGGTGACATCTCAGCTAATTAATGAGCAAACCAGCCCAAGTCTCCGTGATTGAAGTATTAGCTCTGGTCAGTCATAAACCGGTATCCCCAAAACTGTCCTGAATTATCTGCTGGCTAACGCAGGAGGGAGGATAAGAGCCCAGTAGCTGTAAAGGCATCCGTGTCTAGCTCTACTCCATCTGTCTTTGCACAAAGAGCCTCATTCCTGAGTATGTCTGTGTTTTTGGGTTGTCTCATGCCCACAGCTATCCCTAATGCCAGCTGCTTCCTTGCATCTCTGAACACAAGATCCAGCCACAGCGAGCTGGAGGATTTGGCTGTGCCAGGGGATACTCGCTGGCTGGCATCGCATCGCCTGTGATCTCGCCCCGTCGGAACAAGAGAAAATAAGTACCATTTGTTAACATGCCAATCGTTCTTTACACTGGCTGATTAAAAAATAATTACCCGCAGCCATTATTGAGCACTCTTGCAAATGAGCTGTGGGAAGCTGCGACCGTGCGCATAGCACACAGTGTGTCTTGCTTGTTTCAATATTATTTTAATTAAGTATCTGGGTAAAAGGCCTTTCTAATGTAACTTTCTCTTCATAAGCAGAGAGCAGGGCTCTGCGCTCGGCTGAGCGGTGCTGGACTGGTATAGCCCAGCATCGCCCCGGGCAGCTTCCACATGGTGGCACAACAGGACCCACTGCGTGTTGGAATTCAGGAGGATTAATCTCAGGCAGACCCACAGAGGAAGAGAGTTCATCTGTAACCCAGGGACATGGCCAAAGCAGAGAGCTGGAAGGCATCACTGCCCTTGAACAGATCAGCTGGGGCTGCCTGGTTTGGGCTGGGATGGAGACGGTGGCCAAGGACATTTGGGCCAGTTGTCCTGCAGGCACAGGGGACCAGTGCTGCTGAGATGGGCTGGCCTTCCTGACCAGGTGAAAAGAGAGGACCCAGTGAGAACAGAGCTCTGGAGGAACATTATCCCACTGCAGGACCTCAGACCCCCAGCATAGCTTCACTTACCATAGACCTTTTTTGTTCTTTACACAAAACTGTTCGCAAAAGAAAACGGAGAAGGGGTGGAGGAAAACCCATGTGTGATGGTTGCCCATCCACCTCCCGCAGCTGCCTTTGTGCGTGACTCAGAGCAGCCGCATCAGGCAATTCCACCTCTTTCTTATTTACTTATTTCCCTCTCTGCATCCCAGCCGGGGCTGTATTTAGCAGAGCACACGGTCACCATCCTTTATTTTGGGGTGAGTGTTTGCCCTTTCGCACGTGCTTACATTCTCTCACGTAGCATTTAAGCTGCAGCATTGGTTTCAATTATCTCTTGTTTGCAAGCGAATTAACTTGGCAAACACATTTCAGATCCTCAGCCGGTGTAAAACTAACATTGTGCTGGAGAAATCGAATTGCCACACAGATTCAAGCAGCACAAAACAGCCCCAAAGGTTCCTCTTGATCTTTCAACTCTCTCTTATCAAAGTCGCCTCTCCAGTTATTTCTATATCAAGATAAAAAAATGCCCCTGCGTGGATGGATTCTTAAGTTCCCATCAGACCTGGTCTCCCCATTGCAGCCAGGCTGGGTGCCCACCACAGGCTCTGGTTTTGGGGGATCTAAAACCTGGGGAAGAATGAGATGTCAGGAAGGGTACTGCTTCACATGAAGGGTTTGAAGAGGATAGACAAATAACCTCTGACTGCTTCTTTGGCAAAGAGTCAGCCTGGCTGTACTCTACCCCCAGAGCAACGCAGCAATGCCATAGCTTTTTGATCAAATGGACACTTGCGTTGCCCCAGACAATTCCTCTTTGTGAGCTGAGAAATGCACTAATTCCAACAGACTCTCCCAGAAACCTGAAACCCTGAGCTTCAGACTTTGAACAGACAAAAATAAATAAAAATCGGAGGGGTTTTTCATTGCTTCAACAAAAACATATGTTCTCACCAGACTTTTTATGACAGGAAAAAATAACATTATTTCCCAAACAGCTCTAGTTACTGCAGATTACTTTGCCTCCCATCTCAGACACTGCCATGGCAGGAACGTAGAAAGCAGAATTGATTAGAGGGGATTAGGTTAGATGGGGAGCCCGGTGATGAAAAGCTGCTGCCGCTCTCTCAGCGCCCATTCAGGGCCATTAGCAACCTCCTTCCCTCTCACTCAGGGATGCTGCCCGGTTGTTGAATCCTGCTGTAAGTAGCTGCACCATCTCTCTCAATTTCTTCCCATAGCCTTGCTTTTCAAGCACGTTTTCCCCTCTGTGTGCTTCCCCTGCCAGAGGTGGAGCTCCAAAAACACAGGAAGGAATTACTGTGTACACAGTTTGGCAACACACTTTGGGATCCCTTGGGGATAAAGCTCGCTGGATCAGTGCACTTTACTATTACAAGGATGCTGATGACTATCCTATTCTCCCCTGAAAGCCAGGCTAACAATTTCCAAAGCCTCTTTTTTTTTTTTTAGTGCAATAACCTTTCCTTGTAGCTTCTTCCAGGTAATTGCTGTTTCCAGTGTAGCTTCACACTAGGTCACCCAGATAACCTGGAAAGAGCCATTCTCCAGCCCCTCCCGTTTTCAACATAAACCCACTATATCTTATTTGCCACCACATTAAGCTGCCTGAGAGGGAAGCAGGGCTGTGGACACAGTGCAGTTTGCTCCAGCAGTCTCTTTTTTTTCTTTCTTTCTTTGGATAATTTCACAGTCCATTAGTTTTCTGTAGCTGCTCCCCGCAAACACACACATTGCCGTGGTGTGTGAGCTTCCCTCTCACCAGCACAGGCACCGGGCAGACTATACATGGAGCGGTCACGCTTGCTCCGGGGGCTCAGGAGAAGCGGTCCTGCAAGCTCACCTGTGTCCAGGATGATGCAGAGCCGGATCTCCCCTGGGATGTTGATGTTCCCCTGCTCACTGCAGGCGTGCAAGCACTGACCTGAGCTGGTGGGCGAGTGCTAACCCAGATTGCCAATGCCCCAGCGCAGTGCGGTTTTCATGGTACCCAGGTGTCAGAGGAACTGAATGGAAAATACAGCAGGGAGTTGGCAGCAGAGGGGTTTCCCCGCTAGCCAGCCCCAGGGTTACAGCAGGAGCATCCCATCATGATTCCCAGACAGAGCATCCTCTGGGCTGCCCCAGCTCACAGCAGCTCGCCCTGAGCAGCCAACGGGCCACAGCATCCTGCCCTCGCAAAGGGAGTGGCCGCAGCCCGGTACAAAACCCCTGGGCTGGAACACAAGACACAAGCCATCTCTTGTTTCTAAATCATTTAGAGGGAAAAAAAAGAAAATTGCAAGAGGATTTTGCAGCCACATAACACTGAAGGTAACTCTGAAATTTGCAGAACTGGGGAGATATTTCCCGACAGTAAAGTCAGTGCCCAGAAGCTACAACTTTGAATTAGTTGGGAGAGTGCCCCATCCCTCAGGAGAGGCTGGGGACAGTGGGACGGGCAGCCCCTCTGGGCGGAGGGGACTGATAAGACTGATGTCTCTCCAAAATGACAGCTTTTACTTGGAGTTTGCTTTCTCTCCCTTACAACTGAACTTTGGGGAGAAAAAAAAAAAGCCTGAGCAGAATGTAAATCCTGCCTGGAAAAGAAACAAAAAACAAAACAAATCCAAAACCCAACAAAACAAAGGAGGGGGGAGATTTGGTGGATCTAAAACACAAAGAAATGTTATTCATGGGCATTATTGATTAAGTTTTCCTCACCAACACATACGTAAATACTTATCTCTCAAATGAATAAGAGGCTCTGCAATGCCGGAGGAAAGAAGGGAAAAGATTATTGAAAATGTGAGGGTCAGAGAAGCATCCGGCTGCAATGGATGTATTGAGAAGATAAACGAAGATGTCTTTGTCAACACATCAGTCTGCCAAAGACCAAGTGTGATAGAAGGCAGTGATTTTCGGGCACTAGGAGCAATGCTTGGGCATTGATAACAATGAAATAGAGATTATGGAGCAGATCCTCACCTGGGCTAATTCAGTGTCAGGGCTCTGATCACAGGGCAGCTACACCGATCTACATCGCCTGAGGAACCTGCTCGCTCTGGACAAAGCAGCCCGTTAACAGACGGGCAGAAGAAGAGATTTATGACAACTTCTGTAAGGCAAGGAAAAAAGGGAAAAGCAACAAGTATGATCAAAGGAGGAACAGAAAAGAAATGGGGGCTCTGACCCATGAGCACCACCAAACCTGCCTGATCCCTGGATACCACCCCATCCCCAGAGCTGCCTTGACTGCTGCTACATCGGTCCTTGCCTGCAAATAGCTCCTGCTGAGGCTGGCTGGGACACCAAAGGAAGGTGCCAAATCCAATGAGGCTAAAACAGGCGTGTGAGCCAAACCCACAGCCTCATGTAGCATCGCGTAGATCAGGTTAGGCAAGCAGAGCTGGGACCCCCACATACACCCTGAAAGGAGAGGAGCAGAGAGAAGGTTTGGTGCTTCGCATTTGACCACATCAGCCCAGAAGCACTTGAGCCATCTGAAGGCTGTGAGGGACCATCAGGATAATCTGTTCTGGCATCCAGCATCCCCATGGAATCAGCTAGTGTATTCTATGTGTAATTCATGGCTCCATCACCGTGACTTTCTCTCAGGGCAGCAAGGCTGTCTCAGGGACATACTCAACCTGCTCAGCACAGCTCAGATCTTACCTTTCTACATGTCTGCATCTGCCACCATGTGGGGAGCAAACGCTGGGCACCACGCAGGCAGGATTTCCATCGAGTGGGATGTCGCAGCCAGTGCGCTGACGGATGCTGACAGCGGATGCCCAGCAAGGAGTTAAGGAGGGTGAGGGGAGGCGAACACCAGCACAGGCGTTGGACTTGTAGAGATGTGCATTCAGGATTGAGGGGGGTGCGTGTGCACCGGGACACCGCAGTTCCCCCAGAAAAGCTCTGCTGCTTCAGGCCAGCCCTCCGGTCTGCCCTGTGGTACCCACGGCCGGGGCTCTCCAAGCTCTGTGTGAACATCCACCTCGCCCTGGAATGCGGAGCTGCCTTTGCAGCAGCCAGACCAGCCGTTTCCATCCAGCTCCTGTGCCTCAGTTTCTCTATGAACTGGAACACGAAAGGGAAGGCGATATTCAGGCTTCCCCGCGCAGCTCCAGCCGAGGCACGTTGGCTCAGGAGCTGGAGCAGGGCAGCCCCTCGAGGCTGGGCGCCCCGGGAAGGGTCCCCAAACCCGCCTGAACGGACTGTTTGCTCCCCAAAGCACCCACCGCCTATAAATCCCAGCCCTTGGACTCCCCCTCCCTGGTTTACATCTCTGCTCCCTGCTGCCACAGCCATCTCACATGCTGCTTCCACCCGCTCCTCCGAAAGCCTCTGATCCCACGGACTTCTGCTCTGCCCACACAGCCACAGGTACCAAGAGACACATGTCCCAGGCTTCATGAATGTGCCACGCAACATGTCCACAGGGCTCATTAGCATCACTGGAAATAGCCCAGATTGGGCCGTGCAGCTGATCCTGGTTAGCCCTCGGATCTGCGGCACAGTCTCTAATTGCTGGAGCAGACTACTGACAGCGGATTCATCCAAATTCATTAATGTCCCGTCTGGAGAAGCACAGCCCTTTCTGCTGCAGGCTGCTCTAGCCCTCGGAGGAACAGTGGCCTCCACTGCACGGGGAGGAAGGCGCTGCAGACCTGCCCTGGGAAGGAATGGTCGGGAATTGAAGGACCAGCCCTACTCTCAGCATTGGTGGCTTTGGTTATAGATGCAATGTCTCTCTTGCTGTCCCGACTCCCCTCGGACAGCAAATCTTTGTCTTCCACGTCAAAGGCTTATGCTCTGCAGCCATCCCACGGCTCCATCGCAGGCCTTCAGCTTCTCCTCCTACAGGGTATAAAAATGAGTAGAACAAGCCAACTGAGACAAAAATCTTCCCAACTGCCTCCAAGAGCCATTTGGCTTCACCTCAGCACATCCCTGCTCCCTGCCTCATCCCAGTCTTACTGGTGAGTCAGAGCTCTCCAGCTGACGGTTGAGCGTTGGGGTGGGGATGAGATAAGAAAGGCAACCAGAGACCAGGCTTTGTGGGACTTATCAGAAGACAGACACCTGGACTGACAGACAGACATATAAATCAATTGGGCAGCGAGTAAAGCAGAAGAGGAGCTCTTTACACACCAGTGTGGGATGGTCACTTACCACAAGTTGGACAGAATGTTTTCCTGACCCGTGTTTCAGGGCAATGACCGGTAACGCGCCACAGCATCGGCACAATGGGCTGGCTAGCTGCTGGCTGCTGAATCACCAATTATGCAAGCAATTTAAACAGTTTATGTCAATAATTCAGCCGGCAACTTTACTCTTAGAACATCCTAAAATGAAAAAGGAGTGGGGAGAGTAATCAAGCAAAGAGGTCTCTCCGCAGCAAGGAGCCCCATACTTTGCCCTGTTCCATGCACCCAGGGGCCCAGCACCCACCCTCTTGCTGTGCTCCCACTACAGCTGCTGGGGGACCCATGGCTGCCATCAACCTGCCCCACTACATTTTTGCTAGAGAGTTCAGGTTGTGGTGTAAGATTCAGGGACAGAGCAAATGTATGCCCAAAAGTAGAAACAAGGAAATGCCTCAAGGACTGGAAACATGGCAGATAAATCCCATTCACGAATACAAAAAGGGTTTTCCACCACACCTTTGACTTTGGCCATTTCACTAGTAGACACAGTCTCCTGGCTAAGCAGCACAGACCCACATGCAGCCATGTAGACCATCAGAGACTTTCCTGATTGCTCTTGACATCACTTGGAAAGTCCTTAGCTACAGCAAGAACAGGCTGTGTAGCTCCCAGACACTTAATATTTGGGATTTGGGATGAACAGTTCCCCGTCTACACATTTTTATGCATATTATCTT
>NW_010265263.1:59733-75961 GCF_000690775.1 Eurypyga helias
TAATCTTGCAGGGGAAGAAAGCACAGGCTCTCCTAGTTAGGAACAGAAATCAGTCAAGTTCAGGTTTGAAACACTGAGAAGAGGATGAAGGTGATTGTGAGTTGGGAATGGATTGTTACGGGGCTGAGAGCATCCTCTGTTGGAAGCTCAGAGTCCAGACAGGCTGGGCTGCATCTACGTAACATGAAGCATTTGGACAAAAGTGGCCAGGGACCATGGACTTAGAGAAATTTTTGCTTCTCCCTACTGAATATCACCTTGTTCCTTTTACTGTTTCTCCCCCTTTTGTCTAGAAGCTGGAACATCCCAAAAGCCTTGTAGGATTATTTCTTAACACCCCAGATCCTTCTCTTTGCTAATCTATAACTATTCTTTTCTGAAATCATAAATGGTTTCAAAGACATGATGCTCCAAAGTGACCGAGTACGACCACCCTCTCCTCAGAAAATGTATCATAGGCAAGATAAGGCAGGAGAATGGCCTAACAAGCTGCCAGGGCTATAGGGGAGGAGATAAGAGGAGTACGGGGGCATGACACAACTTTTTATCCTCTTCATTCACAGACATTTGTCCCTCCATTGAACCAGACCTCCTCCATCCAGCAGTACCTGTGCCAAAGGACTTGAACCCACCTATCCCTGGATGGTGCTGACCAGAAAGGCAGCTAAGCAGAGGGGGAGGCAGTTTTTGGTCAGACCTCTGCATTCTACGGCCAGGAACACTCAACATGGCCTGTGCTGGCTCTTCAACACCGAGGCAATGGCAAAATTAATGTCTGTGCCTCTGAAAGGGATTTAAACATTAATAATGAAAAGGGGACATGACTCCCCAAGGCATATGAGCAGTCATTCAGGGCTTCATGCACCTCAGATGATTGCAAAACAGAAGGGTCCTCTTGTGATGCGGACCCATCTGTTGGGAGTGGGATGGAGAGGAGAGAGCCTGGGCTAACCTGATCTTGCCTTAACTGTACCAAGCTGATCTTGTCTGCCTTTTGCTCCCTTTCCACAAAGCCATAATGGGTCCAGGTATTTGGTTTCTCAAGAGCATGGGAAGATTGTGTTGGACCACATCGCCCCTGATGTTGCACAGCTTTCCAAGTTCCATACAGATTACCTGATCTGTCACCAAAATCCAATCTCCTGCTGACGCTACGTGTTCAGTTGTTTGACGGTACAGAAGAATTTCTTTTGATCAAAACAGGAAGGGGGCCAACGTGGTTTTGAGTCCATTAGAGAAGCTGTTAAAGTTGTTCAGAGGAGGAGCAGGAGCTGCACCCAGCTCACCCCATACATGTGACAACAGCACTGGGGCAGAATAAAATCAGAAACATGGTGGTCATGGGGTCTGTCAGCTCCCACAACATCTTTGCATGCCATCAGTGCCTACTCCTTCCCCCACTCCATGAGACAAGCCAGCCATGCACCCTCTTCCTCACTTCTGGATAAGCTTAAACTCCAAAGATGCTGCAGACGAATGAGCTTCCAAGGAGGCTGGTTCTGTATGATCAGCTCAGGTACCCAACACCTAGATATCTCCAGACATTGAGACAGAGCATATTTGGCTCCATGTTCATTATCTGTACTGCACTGTGGGCAGAGGCATTCAAAGACAAGACCCCCTCATCCAAATCAGATGAAATGTGCCCTCTGAGACCTCCTTACTTGCTTTCTAGTTGCTGAATTTCTGCAGTCCATCTCAGGCCATGATTTTCAAGCTGTTTCCCCTGATTATGAAGCATAAAATGTCCTTTTCTTTACTAAAAGCTTAGAGCTGCAAGAATCCATCTAAATCCAGAATCCGAAACTTTAGAACAAATGCCCATTCTTGCAAACATCACAATAAAATTATGTGAGCCAGCGATACTTGAAATAATACCCAATTTATCTTCCTATTTCCCCCGTATGATTATGTCTTTCATTTTGCTGGGGTAGAGAACCTTGAAAACAAATGAGTCAGTTTGATTTTTGTTTCATGGAGAAGTTCATTTCCTGGCTCCTTTTCTCACTTGTGATGTTTGGCTGGTGGTCTGCGTGTTTTCTGAAAAATGGTAAGACTTTTGAAACTTTGGGCTTTGTGAGGCAGGAAGGCAAGTTCCCAGCACCCTCCTGCCACCCTCCAATTTTGCAGTGGCATCCTGATGCCTGTGGTACCCAGAGCACAGGAGTGTTTTCCTGGCCTTCCATTACACTCTCAGCTTTCCTTCTCACAACATTCCTATCACTGAACTCAAAGAGGATGACTGACAACCTTAAAGTTTGGCAAGATTTACCTGATACATTTAAAATGTAAATAGCAAATAAAGCACCCTCAGCATCACCCAAGTCTGTGTTATGGTGGTGGCAATGGCGGCTCGTGAGCCATTCTTTCTGCCCTGCAACCCTGACCGCTGCCAGGACACACCACAGAGCATCATTTACCCCTGGAAATGAAGGGGGACAGACCCTTTCACCGCATCCTGAGGAATAACCTTTAATCTTTGAAGCTGAGCCCCTTCATTTGATTTTCAAGCTGACTCTACCAGGTGATGGAACAGTCCAGGGACTGTTGAACCTTTTCCTTCCCCAGGCCTTTGGGCATTTCCCTCCATCCCCTAAGTCTGTCCTGCAGACGAGAGTCCATCATCCTTGCCAACAGGTTAATCAAATCTTGGAGGGCATCACCCAGCACCACTCTCCATACCTGTGGGAGCAGCCCTGCATCACTCCAGCTAAGGAGGCATTAGAAAATCTCAGACTCCACTCCAGCCTCTACCAAATCCTCGGCGCTTCATCTCGCCTGTGCAGCAGCTATCACACCCTTACATACAGTCTTCTCCAGTCTCACGAGCAGATATGGCCAATTTAGCAGTATAATGAATGTAGATACATAAAAGTTCTGATTCAAACACTTTCATTAGATTTAGTCACTAGCTCCCAATACAAAATGATGGTGACACCAATTCCTCCTCAGCCTGAGTGACTAATTGTGACACAGAGGCAATTAGGCTTGGTTAAATGATCCATGTCCCTTCAAAATAATGGTCTGTCAAACTGCATTCGCCCAAAATAACCTGGGATTGACTTGACAATCAAAATATCTGTTTCTTCAAAATTAATAAAAACCCAGAGATTCTTGTTTCTCCGTTGTGCAGCTGCAAAATGAAAGGACTGCCTCAGTGCACATGGGGAAGGACGAGCCACCCGGAGGGAGGTGGGAACAGACATTAAAAGGGTAGATGCTGTTAGAGGCAACAGCTATCACAAACTACATGCTACAGGCAGAATAGCGCTGGCCAGACTGCTCTGGCCTTTTGCAAACCTCCCTCCAAAATCTCCAGCAATAGCTGGAATGCGGGAGGATGGGACTGGCAGACAACTCTGGTCATCTGCACCAGACTCTTACTGCAGGTCTCCTCATCAGAGCCACCCGCATGAGCTTTGCTGGTTGCACTCCAAGGGCAATGCTCCATATCCGGGAGCTTCCCCTTAAAGCAGCCCCGCTAACAGGCATCTGTGGCCCACGAGGTGATCCTGCCAAACCCACAGTCCTGTGGGTCCTGGGAAAGGGATGGGCCACCACGTGGAAATACCTTACAGAAAACCAAGTGCTCACAGGAGCTGCATGACACTGTCCACCCTGGGGACAGGGACACTCAGGAGATGGGAGCTGACTTTCTCCAGGGCTCAGACAGCAGATCCCAGAGAACCCTGTGCTTCCCCGTTCAATATCCTAACACAGAATTAATGAGGACCAACCCTCGAGGCTGTTACCTAGTTATCTGCCTCCACAACAAGCTTCTGCTAATTAGGCACAGTGGGTTAATTGCAAGAACCCACACAGACCTCCCTAAGGAGCAAGACCCCGGAATGTGCTTCCCCCAGCCCTATTGCCCTATGCCACCCCACACTCTGTAACCCCCAGAGGGTTCATTATCTCCTGCTGTACACCCACTACAGTGGAGGGCACCCGCCTCCGTGGGACCCCAGCTAAGGATGCCCTGAAAGCTTAGCTCATTTCCACATCACCCCCAAATTGTGCCAAGGCAATTTCCATCCACTCTGCACAGCTCACTGCACCTGGCTCTGAAAAGGGAATTACAAAGCAATTAACCACATTAATGGAAGCTGGTACTTCGTCCTGCCTGCCTTGCTGCTGTCTCTTCCCCCCCAAGGGAGGGTGGCAGGAAGGTGCCAAGGTGCCATCTACGCACAGCTTGTGTCCTGTTTGCATCTGCATCCCACTGCTTCACATTCGTTCTTTTACTGGTGGAGCCCACCAAGGTGGCTTTTCAGGGACTTCCCCAAGTGGATAATCGCATATCTGATGCTGCTGAGTTCTCCCCTTGGAGACACCAGTTTGGGGCTTTCTCCACCCCCTTTCATTGAACCGAAGAGGAACTTAACATCTTTGAGCTCCATATGACAGCTTTGGCGGAAATGGAGCAATCCGCTTAAGGGGGTTGGGATGAGAGATGGGGACCCTGGCTTTGGGACACAAACCTGGAAAATGAAAGGTTTCAGGTCTAGAGCAAGTTACCACCTGGGAAACAAGAAGTAGCACTACCTCCTCCCAAAACACTAGTCCATCCCACATAATTTCCTCCTCCTTACAACTGCTAAAGCAGTATGGACTGAGGACAGGGGTCCAGGGGAGACTGAGCCTGGCACTTGCATGCTAGACGAGCCCTTGCCAGCAGCAGAAGATGGAAGAGGGATCCCTGAGGTGATGTTGTGCATGTGGCAGAAGGGAGTCAGGGCTGATGATGCTGTAGGTCTCTAACCCCTGGGCTCCACAGTGAACTCAGCAGCACAGTCAGTATCAGACAGAAATAGCAGCTTACTACTGGGAGAGATTTTTCACCAAACTGTCATTTCATCTGTGACTGTCTGGGCTGATCTGCAATAGACGACTGTAAAATACCTCCACAGAGACATGGGAATGGAAACAGAGTCCTCCACTGGAGAAGTGAAAATCACTGATCTTTTAGTGATAGTGTTGTATTCATGTCAACAGCTATAGCATGTTATAATCTGTCTCCCCCCAGCATCCCCTCTACATCGCAAGGAGGTAAGTTACTGGTTTTATTACCTCATTTTCCAATGGAGAAAACCAGCCTATTCTTCTGCTCTAGCTCAGCCTCTCTGCTCTGCAGGTACCAGTGGCTTTAGCTAGGTGGTTGGTTTCAATTTCTTCTTAACTTCAAGGCTTCCTTCTTCTGACACAGTAACCCAGGCAAGTCTCCTAGCCCTGAGTCTCCAGCCCCTGACACCTGGGGCTCCCACATCCTCCCAGACTCCAGCAAGAGGAACCACCACAGCCCCAGGCATGGCTGGAGGTAGGCAGGAAGGCGTTAAGTCTCGAGCTGCACTAGCTCTCCCCCTCCTGCAGTGGGGACTTCATTCTTTATTTATGGGCCAGCCTCCTCAGGATAGGAGACATTTTAATTTTTCAGCAAGGTCTGTGTCCCATCACCCACGGCAGTTTAAATTTTCACTCATTTCATCATGCACAGACATCAGCAGGAGGATAGTAATTACAGCAGGAAAAGGATCAAAAAAAAGACTCAGTTCTACAGTGATTATCCCCCATGTAAAATAGAATTATGTATATTTTACAGGATGAAAATGATCAGCCTGTTGGACTACTCAGGCTACTTGCACACAACAGAACAGAGACATTAAAAGGGCTTCTCATTAAGGTGTTGTCTCAGCCAAAGAACATCGCTGCTGAAAACAACCACTAAATGTGGAAAGCCCTATGCAGCACTCAGCAGTTTTTGAGCACGATGTGACCAATAATGTCTGATTGCTCATCAGAAGGCGGCTCAAGAAGAGAAAGTTGTTAGGCACAGGAGCCTCCAAACACCTGTGACATGGGATATTTCCTTGTAGGATGCTGACACCTAACTTTGACGGGCTCTGGTTTTGGGACACTTGTGAAAACCCAGCTCTGAGACAGCAGGAAAGCCACTGCTGTCCACGGGAAGTCCCCAGGCTTGCTGCCTCCTGTCACCAACCACATCAAGAGCAGAAGCCACCGCTGCCAAAAGAGATGCTGATAGGGGAGAGCTCACCTCCTCAGGGGGCCAGGTTTGCTCGCCAGGCGTGCTCAGACAGATTGGGTTTACGTGTCAGGGAAGGTTCAGGCTCCCAGCAGAAGCTCCTGGGCAATTTGCACAGCTCAATATAACAATTTTCTCACGGATAATTTTAGGGGAGGGAGAAAGCAATGCTGTCAGAACTGTTCACTGCCTTGTCACCTAAGGCATCACTCCATGATCACATTGCCAGATTTTTTTTAAATGGCTAATTACTGCTGCAGGAGAACAGAGACACTCACTGAGCTGCACAAGGGCAGGAAGACTATGTCTGACCGTGTACAGTCAAAAGGGAGGGCAGGCAGTGCGAGTGTTCCGATCCTTCCTCATTGCTGGGAAAACCGTGGCATGGAGAAACAGTGACTTGTTCACAGTCACACAAGGTGGCTGCTGCAAGGGAACAGAAGTCCCGTCTCACAACCTCTGGCCCAACTGCTTTGCCTTCCTTTCCCAGCCTCTGACCCCCACCCGCTGGAGCTGTGCATTTCCCTCCTTTCCCCCACTCCAGGCACTGCCCCACTTTTGAGGGCTGCAAATGGTCACTAAGTTTTGTGAACTCAATTTCCCCAACAGCATAGCAAAGAGGTGGCACAGCCCAGGGCAGACTTGCACAGAAGTCCCTGCTTCCATGCCACCAGAGCAGAAGGAAAGGGAATGCCCCTGGGAACATCACTTGGCATTTCTGCAAGGGGAGGCAAAAAAGTTTGTTTGTTTTCTTCCATGCACTGGAAGCTCTCTAATTACACTAGTCTGTTTCCCGTAGAAGGGTGTAATTAAAAGTGAATAGCTCCAAGTCCTTTATCATCATGAATATTAAAGACAGATAAACACTACATCAATATTCATTTAAGCAGAAACAGAAAATGAAAGGCAGGACTTGATCCTGGCTGGCACTTCAGCATTTTATAAATGAAATTACACAGCTGAGGGTGGGGGGAACCAAAAAAAACTCACAAAACAATAATGACCTTGGCACAAAGCAGCTAAGAGAGGCTTGAATTGGCAGCCACCCCATGTCATGTCCTTCCTCATCACCCTGTCCCCAAAGTTAGTTGCTTCAGAGGACAGTACAGGACATGCCAATGTGGACAGTTCCAGCACAAAGTGGTCAAGGAGCTAGGAGTCATCTCACCTTTGCTCACAGCACTGATGCACAAGTGTTTGCTGGAGTCACTCCATAAACACACAGTTCATACTGGATGCTCTTATTGACTACACCAATAGACCATCATGCTCCAGCACTGTTGTGGTGTGGCCCAAAACCTGCCGAGTGAGCCATCCCCTGACAGTCCTGTAACAAGTTCAAGATTCTCTCACTTGGAAATAGATCCACATCACATTTTCTGTCGCCCTTCTCCCTTTCCATCCCTTGCTTCTCCTTTTGCTTCTCTTTTCCAGTACTGATGAGACATGAGCCTAGCTCACTGCTAGTAGCTACTGCAAGCAACTGGGCTGGGTAGACCTTCAGTCTCTTGTTAATGCTGCTGGAGCCTCATCAGTGACCTGCTTGTGTGGGCTTGGTGTCTTTGTCACTGCATAAACCATGGTAGCACACAGCATCTTCTCCCACCTACACTGGCTATAGATATAGCTCATCCCCTGCACATTGCACCCTCCAGCCTCAGTCATCAGAGACAAGCTTCCCCCAGGGAGCCTGGACTGGGAGTTGAGCAAAGGTCTGTGTCCCCCAGCTCAGCCCCCACAAGCATTATAAAGATACCATTAAGGAGAAAATGGACATAGCTGGCTTGCAAGAAAGTCCTCTATGGCAAGACAAGCCTACATACTTCTGCAGGACTCACAGGTGTGCCTACCCACAGCACCAGGCTTTCCTAAGGATCCAGCACACCACACCTCAACCAGACGGCACCCCTCAGCTCTCAGAGCAGCTACTCACGCTCCTGCATGCCCTGAGCCTGATGCCAACTGAAACAGCACGGGATCACGAAGAAAGCAAGCCCTCCCAAGGCTCCGTATAACACCACCTCCAGCTGATCTGTGGCTATTTATGCAATTTCCAGGTTCCCTCTAACCAGTTCCCAGGCAAATCCAGTGCACCTGAGTCAGAGCAGGGAGCATTGTTAACCCTTGGTTTCCAGCCACCCTCAGCACCAAGCTCTGTGGTGGAGCACTGTCCTGAGCCATGCCCTGAGGCTGCAGAGCTTTACCTGAGGTGTAAAACTGATGTTTAAATTTCTTCTCTCTGTAAGTAAGGGCAAGTGTGTGTCTGGGTCACTGCCTGATGGTGTCTCAGACAGGCACTGGCTTGAGATTTCTGCCTTCGCCAGCATGCCCCCCTTTCATTTCTGCACTTGTAATGTGCTCTGAGTTCCCATAGTCTGCCCCAGAAGTGGCCGCAGCCCGACAGCAGGTGAAATCACCAGTGTGGAAGTCGTTTTGCAATGCTAGAAATATTTGTTATCAATTTTTTGTGCTCAAATACACCCCCAAAGAGCTCACTCATGAATGATTAATGCAGAAATTGCTCTCTGCAAACACAGCCCGGGGCACCATCCCTCTCTGCCCGCTGCTGCGCTCAGGACTAACAATCTTTTGCTTCTCCCAAACCTACAGCTCATTGTCAGCTGAGTCTTTGTGTCTTGGAGGGGTTGGTTGGGGCGTGCGTAAGAACCGAAACGTGATTCGAATAACACTGTAAATGCAGTTGTGCATAAAAACACAAGCCACAGCAGATTTTGAAGATAACTAATGTCCCGTTGCTGGGTCTCATAGATGCAGGTGGGTTGTAAAAATCCACCCAGCACTCCTGTCTCCAGCTATGTGATCTATATGCTATATTTCCCCACCAGTCTACAGAACATGTTGTGCACTGCCTGCTATTCGCAGGGTCTCTGCACACCTCCTAACAACAGGCAGCGGATGATTAACAGGTTGTTAACGAGACCAGAGCTGGTGTTTGTCGATAATACTCCATAGCAAGACCCACGCAGCCCACATGAAGAATGACTGCTCCCGGGCTGGTCTGGAGTAATGCACAGAGGCAGACAAACAGCTCGCAGTCCTCTTCTCCGCATCCCTGCTTCAGAGAGTCCTCTCCTACCCCCCTGTCTGTGCGCTGCCACGAGTTTCCAGACTTCATATTGCTGTTCCAAGGGATGGTCAATAGAAGGGTTAAATGTCCAGACCTTCCCTGGATGGGGGTGCTGGGGGGGCTGGGACAGCTGGCCCTTCAGCTGGCCACATTAAAGGCAGCAGCTCTGGGAAGCGTATTTATCAGTTAGCGGAGCAATGACTTCAACATTTGTATTGCCTTTATGACTAATGGCCCGGCCCTTCCAACGCCAGGGAATCTCACACGTGCCTTGACAGTCATCCTCACTGTGAGAAAGTGACACTGAGGAGACATGGGGCCCTCACATGGGTGCCACACTGTGTGTGAAGTGTGGTTTTTCAGGCAAGGCACACATCCAGCTGGGGCTGTCGGGGGGTCTCTTCAGTAGTAGCAGGGTGTGCACTAGCATCAACAGTCGAAGGACAGGTCTGAGACACCTTCTTCTTGTCACCCCCCTCCCATACACCTTCCAGCCTTGGCAGATCAATGGCCATGTCCCACCCCAGAGGTGGCCACATGTCAGAAGCAAGAGGGACAATTCCTGGAGCAACCGAAAAGCCTTACGAACATGTGTCTTTCCATGCTGGCAGCAGCAGTGGCTGTTTCCACTCCTGGCTGAGTGCAAATGAGTCACTTGGCTCTGGTGCCTGTAAAGGAAAAGCTGCCTCATCGCTGAACCAGTCCAACACCGGGCGGTTGCCATCAGTTTTGGGCTCACCAAGTCCAGAAACACTGGATGTCTACAGTAGCATTTCTCCATACACCAGACATTCATTGAGTCCTTTTATTTCCAGGCCAAGTGGCTTGAAGCAGCCAACATCATGAAACCAACACCATGAGCCTTGAAAATGCTTCCTACCAAGGACACAGACTGGGCCGTGGAGCATAAGTATGCAAAACCCATGGCACATGTGGGCAGTGTCCCCAGCCCCAGTGACACACAGCAAATCACCTGCCCCCACCCAGCTCCGCCAAGGACTGAATGGCAGTATCAGGAGTCATTGCTTACGGTGAATTGCTCCCTGGTCACCATCCTACCTGTTGCCACCATATCCCAGACCCCAGTGGGCAGGCAGACCCCACACATCACTGGCAGAGATGGGTTCGTTTATCATTGCAGCTCGCAAAGACCTGCAGCTTCCACGTCCATCGCAGCCTCATCACCATCACACCTAGAAATGGTTGCTGCAACTCAGTGGGGAGGTCTTCTCACTGAGGGAGTTTTGAAGGGTCTGCTGGCCCCAAGGGAACTTCCTCTGGTAGCAGGAAGTATTGGGTTCCCCAGGCTGTTGTTTTTCGAGCTTCCCAAGGGGAGAAAGATGCTGCGTTTCAGGCAGGGAGTTTCCCACCCAAATGCTGGAAGCTACAAGCTACAGGAATCGCAGTGGGCATGTGAGCAGGGGCTGGTGCCATCAGGGCCAGCAATGACTCGTGTCATGGTTCAACACCCACCAGCTTCAGCCAGGCCAAGCTTTTGGAAATGAAAAAAAGAGAAGGAAACAATGATCTGAGATTTTTCTGGGTCTTTTTTTTTTTTGACTCTGGGAAGCAAGGTCCTGCAAACAAACTGTTGATTGAGCTCAGCCAGCTCACGTTATCTGTGCTCAGGAGCATGGCACAGCGTGCAGTCCCCTCCGACACCGCGGATTTGCTATCATCCCCTGCCACCCGCGTAATCACTTCAGTCACGCCACACTCTGCCCCCGCTGCAATTTCACGGCCGCTCGGTCAGGGGGAAATCACAGCGATTTGGGCTTGTCTGAAAGCATTAAAACTGCACACTGCCTTTTAAAAAGACACTTGTTTGCATGGAGAGGGATTGACCATGGTGGGACCCTTATAGGGTGCAGAGCTCCCCAGTGACCTGCTTGCCACCAAGAAAAGGGCTTGGAGAAGCAAAGGGTGCTTACCTGGATGGAAAACAGACCCTTTCCCATGTCAAGACCTCCCCTAGACTGGGGATGGCACAGGACACCAGTCTGTGATGATCAGGACTGTAGGCTTCAAAGCATGTGCCTGTCCTAGCTTTCCTCTAGACTGCTACAAAACAGTTTCAGAGGTCTTTTTCTCTCGTAGGTGAGCAAGGGATGCTCTGCTGCTTGCTTCTCTGGGTACTAAGAGCCTAAACCCTTCAAGAAATTTGTGCCTGTCCTTCAGCAGCAGTGTAGGCACAGCCAAGCCTGTATCCCATTGAGGTGAATGATGGTTTGGCACCTCAAATCTCACACCCTCAAAAGCATTTAAGGGCTTCCTTTCCAGTGAAATACAAAGAGGACCAATGTCAAAATACCCATCAAAGTCAGGGCCAGCACACATGGTTAAATACCACCACAGCTCCAGGAGCTGTCAGGAATCAATGATGCAGGGGCTGGGACCCAGCAGTAGATGATACATTTGACTGGGCCAATATATGACACAACATCCTGAATTCTCTAGTTTTGGTTCATTGTTATATGCATTTTTTTCCGCTGTTCACCCTTTTGTGCTCCCCCCTGCATCCCCTTGTCTCAGCAGAGGAGGGAATGCCAGGTTGCTGAAACAATCCAGATCATCTCCTACCAGTCATGACCATGGTCTGATAGTCTGGGCGCTTCCCATGACCTGGGTCTCACGGTGTGCATGTAGGGGCAGAGGATGGGGCTGAAAAGATGAAAAAGAGGGCTCAATATTTCCATCCACAGTGTTATGGATCTGATTTTTCCTTGCAGCCAAACGAAACATCGATTTATTGTAAATAGCCGCTGGGCTGTGCTGATAGCGCACTTTTTCATTTATTCAAGATTTATCTTTTCATTTAGGTACTTTCTAGTCGATGCTGTGTGCGACCTCAGCAAGTCACCTCTGCAAGAGCTGCGGCAGGAGCCTTACCCCAGATGCCAGAGGAGGGGTAGGGGGGCAGGGAGGAAAAGCTGGGTGCCACTCATCTGTCCCAAAAAGCCATCCCACCTCTAAAATTTCTCCTTCTCCAGCCCATCTGGCAGAATTACCCCTGGGAGCTGCCCGCAAGCAGCAGCTCGGAAAGCCTCCCGGAGCCCGGCGCTGCCCGAGCTGTCCCCGCGTCCCCCGGGGACCCCCGAGTCGCGCCGCGGTCCCCGCCGACGTCCCCAAGCAGAGATTCAAGTGCCATCTAGTGGCATGCGGGACCCCCTGGGACACGGGGACGTGTCGCCCCACGGGCAGCGAGCCCTCCCTGCTCACCGCCTCCGGGGCACGCTGCCTCCACGCCGCACTCCCCCCTTCTCCGCAGAGCCTCCCTTGGCTCTCACCCTCCTTTTCCCACCTCTGTGCATCCTCCCTTCCCCATCTCCACGTGCCTTCCTTTCCCCATTGTCATATATCCCCCTTTTTCCATGCCCATATAACTTTCCTCTCCCTCTTTTCGGGTCCGGACCACCTTCACCTGGGACCATCCCAGCACATCGTGCAGCAGCCTCCAAGGGCAGGTGACAGCAAAGCCTCGGGAGGATTTGTCTCATCCCAAGCTCACAAAGCAGGGAGATGGATTTGCAATGGGACTATCGGCCCTGGTCAGACTCCTGAGCGTCTCTGTTGTCACCTCCATGCCCTGTTCCCCAGTGACACCCCCAACGTGGGTCTTTCTGACTCCCTAGCACTGGGGCGGCGAAGAAAACCAGTGCTGGGTGCTGTGGGTCCCACCGGCAGCTCCCCAAGGACGGATTTGGAGGGACCTCGTCCGTGGTAAGAGCCACGAGGGGGCTCCAGGAACCCATCAGAGCCAGAGGAGAGATGCCAGGAGCAGAGGTTGCATCTCCTGGAGGATGGAGGAGAGATGCCAGGAGCAGAGCTCACATATCCTGGAGGATGGGGTCTCCTCCAGCATCCCAGGTGGAGGATAGCAGCAGAGATGTCAGAGCTCGGTCGAGGAGCAGGATCTGCCAGAACTTTTGTCCCTGTCACAAACATGCCAAAGAGCAGTGCACACACCGCGGTGTGCCCAATACAGGGCCTGAGAGAGGCTGTGGCATGGGCTGCACTGGCCTGACCCCAAGAGCAACAGGGTCACAAGCTCTTGCAGGACACTGGTGTTCAGCATATGACCATTTACACCAGCTGTGGATCCATCCCACAGTCTTATTCCTGCAAGTCCACATCTACCCCTCACAGCTGTTTTATCCCCATTTAACTCCCGCTGAGTGCAGGGGTATTATTTCCAGGAGGTGAATTTGAGCCCAGCGTTAGAGACATGCTTTGGGTAACACTGCTGAGCTCGCTCCTTGGCGAGCGTCACAGACATGCAGAAGTAACTCCAGGCATGACTCCTTCAAGTATGGGAGACATCGGGGAGAAAACAGGCCCAAGCCTGTCTGCTGGTTGCCACGGTGTAGGTCCACCATCCCATCAGCACTTAGGGAAGAAAACACTACTTGTGAAAAACTCAGCATGCCCACCCCTATTACTGCGTGGTGAGGACCCACGTAACATTTTTGCTGGTCTCCCAGTAAGCTAGGGACAAGGCTCAACACCCCTGTCATCACTCTGGTAGCTATGTGTTAGCTGGATGGTTTAGGTAAGAGCGGGTAACCGCGTACATGAGACAAGATGACGCTTGTCTAGCACTCTGCCTGGACAGCACCAGATCCTCCTCTCAGGGACCTTTTTTTTTGTCTTTACTCTTGGTGGACACCACAAAGCCGTTGGAGTGGCCAGCCCTGGCCACGGCAGACTCTCCTCTAAGACAGGTGGGAATAACACTGGAGAAGGCATTGCAGCCAGAGCAGACTCCCTTTGCAGGCCTGTGTCCATCTCCTCACCAGCAGCCTCTGCAGCACAGGGTCTGTATTGCTACAGAAGCTGGGGACAACCTGGAGTGCCAAGCCCACACAACCGCCGAGTGCCACCGTGGCTCAATGGGAAGAGCCCTACGCAGCAGCCCCAGACCCACATCAACAGTGGGGTGCAGGGTGTGTTGGGGCTGATCTGCTATAGCCGAGGTGCAATTACCTAGGCTGGCTCATTAGGGCCCCAGTAGGACTGGTTTGGAGAACTGAGCCACTTAGGAGAGGACTGGGACAGTGTAGGTATTGGAGCTGGGGCTTGGAGCAGGATGGAATGGGGGTGCATGAAAAGCAGGCAGTTTTAGACACTTGGGGACAGCAGCAATGAGGTTGTGGCTGTTCAGCCACTGCCTCTAAACCGTCTTTAGGCACCCTTGCTGTTTCAGGTCAGGTTTAGCCAGAAAAAACCCTGATCCCTGAGCTGATCAAAGTGAGACTGCAGAGAGCTACAATTCACTGAGGAGTTTGAGAGGCTGGTGGATGGGGACAAGCACTGAGGCCAGGAAACCCCAAAGGATATGTCAGTCTGGCAGGGAAATCAACTCAGAGGGCTGTTGATGGGGTCTACAGTGACATGCCTCCTGCCCTCCAGAGCCTACGGGGTCAGCATGGATTGCTTTAAGCCTATGCTACACTCCGCAACATGGTCCAAAACCATGTTGAGCTTGTGTTGTCACTTCACGTGTCCCAGTCCAACCTCCTGGTGTAAACAAAGACTTTGACCCTCGGCAATCTGGCTTGAAAGAGGCATCGGCAGGCGAAGAATTAAAGTTGCCCCTGAATTAGAGGAGTTGCTTCAGAAAGCTATAGAAGGCTGTCATGATGGAAAAATGAGCGTATGAAGGACCCACCCTGAAGTACAGGCAGGGAAAAAATAGATCACAATGTATTCAGGGCTCAAACAAGACCACACTTGCCTGCAAAAAATAAAGCCTTGCATTTGACACATTGCTTTCATATTAATTATTTTGATCAGCTTGCCTGGGTGTGTTAGCATGAGTGTGAGCTCGTGTCTGTACAGTGATGAGCTGTTAAAACTTCCCAAATAGAGCCATAAATAACGACAGACCGAGATGTTCCCTTTGCCCAGAGCCTTTCTGCTATTTTTCTACTTCTTTTCCACTCATATTTTTCTATTTTACTTGACTGAGCCTCCTAGGTACCATTTCTTCCCCAGCGCAGAACCGGAGACCCACGGGAGCAAGAGAAGCAGCGTCTGCACAGGAAGCCAAGGAACTATCACCCCCAGAGCACAAAGACAAGGAATAGAAAAAAACTCGTTTTCTTCATTCTGTCCCCTTCACCCCTTCCCAGCTTCTCCGGGGTGGCTAGAGGGGCAGCAGCCGCCACAGAGGCTGGGGGTAACATTGCCCCTTTAACGGCAGCGCCGCAGCCTGACATCAGCGAGCTGGGGAGTCCGGGGAGGGCTGGGAGCTGCTGCTCCAGGAGTTGTGCCAACACATCCCTGTTTCCCTGTCTCTTCCCAGCTCTTGTTTGTGTGTGCCTTTTAACACACCGCATATGTATCCGTGCCTGCCAGTGGATGTCTGCGGGGTTTACGTTAACCAGCTCAAGCTGAAGTTGGTAAACAGCTATTAAAGTTTTGCTCTTCGTGTCTCCAAGGGTGTCATTTCTGGATGAGGGAGTCATTTGCATCCTTTGGCTTTCTACAGGCTATTCCCTTGTTTGCAACACAAATAGATCTTCTTCCCGCTTAGCTATGCAGACAAGAGGGGTTGGTTTGTGCCTGGCACGAGGAGGAGAAATGAACCTCCTGTGGCTTAGTGGGGAGTGTTCGTGGTTTTACCTTTTCCTCGACAGGAGGGAGTCAGGCTCAGAACCTGTAACTTCAGCATTTAAAGTTCTCGCTCCCGAGCAGAGTCCGGGTCTAAAGCTGGTCTTTTGCCCTGGGACGAAACGCTGAACCCAGCAATTCCCCTGTTGTACAGGACGCTCCAAACTGTCTTGATTTTACTCAGACTGTCACGACTCAAAAGTTTCTTGGAAACCAGATTCCCATCCCAAACGCCGCAAGGCACTGAGCGGAGAAGCCGAAGGCGCACCCATCCCAGCTGCAGCACCACCACTAAAGCTATTTATCCCCCGCACAGGTTTTTTGTGGGGGGTTTTTTTCACACGTTCTCGTCTTCTGTTTTTGCTGGAGCCTCCGACCCTATTGAGAGGCAAATTTTTGCCATCTGGCAAAGCAGGCTGTAGGGGAGGGGGGAATAAAAAAAAAAGAGAGAAAACACAATGTGCCTGGGCACACACACACACACA
>NW_010265264.1:0-1056 GCF_000690775.1 Eurypyga helias
CCAGCAGCGCCCCCTCCCGCAGCCCAGCATCCTCCTGGGGACGCCACCATCCCCTCTACACTCCAGCAACCTCCCCCCAGGAACCCCAACATCCCTCCTGCATGCCTGGGCACCCCAAGATCCCCCCTATCTCCTCCTGGGGCACCCCTGGGAACCCCAATGTCCCCTCTGAACACCCTAATATCCTCCTGAGGCATCTTTGGGACCCCAGCTTCTCCTGTGGGCACCCCAGTGCTCCCCCTGTCTCCCTCTGGATATCCCTGGGCACCCCAACATCCCCCTGGCACCACTGAGCACCCTGATATCCCCCTGGGGCACCCCTGGGACCCCCAACATTCCTTCTGGGCATTTCACTATCCCCTCAGGGCACCCCTGGGCACCCCAACATCCCCCATGGGCACCCCAGCATTCCCTCAATCTCCCCTTAGGGCACCCCTGGGCACCCAACCTTCCCTCCTAGCACCCCTGAGCACCCTAATATCCCTCTGGGTCACCCCTGGGAACCCCAACATCCCCCTGGGACACTCCTGGGAACCCCAACATCCCCTCTGGGTTCCTCAATATGCCCCTGGGCACCCCTGGGTACCCCAACATGTTCCTGGCACTGCTGAGCACCCCGATATCCCCCTGGGACACCCCTGGGAACTTCCACATTCCCTCTAGGCACCTCAATATCCTCTCCTGACACCCCTAGACACCCCAAAATCCCTCTGGCACTGCTAAACATCCTAATATCCTCCTGGGAACCCCAACATTCGTTCCCTCTGGACACCTCAGTATCCCCCTGGGCACCCCAACATCCCCCCTGGGTACCTCAATATCCCCTCTGGACACCCCTGGGCACCCCAACATCCCCCTGGGACATTCTTGGGAACCCAGAAATCCCCTCTGGCCACCTCAATATGCCCCTGGGCACCCCTGGGTACCCCAACATGTTCCTGGCACTGCTGAGCACCCCGATATCCCCCTGGGACATCCCTGGGAACCCCAACATTCTCTCTGGGTACCCCAACATCCTTCTGGCACTGCTGAGCACCCCGATATCCCCCTGGGACA
>NW_010265265.1:0-9644 GCF_000690775.1 Eurypyga helias
GTATTTGCCTGGGAATCAGCATTTCATCCACATTCCATCCTGTATGTTCAAAATTCCTGCCTAGAATGATGCAGATCTCTCAAAAGCACAGACTTTTGTACGCTGATTCCTCTTTACTTAAATGCATCTGGGTAAAAATACCCTCTGCAGTCTAAGGAGGGTACGCTGTGCTTTGTGTCTTTCTTGATGCGAAGATATGTATAGCTGAATGTATTCGTAGCAGTGCTTCAGCCATTTAGATCCTCTGCCTCGTGACCATAACACCCAAGAACTGGAGTTTGAAAGGACTCTCCCTTTGAGAGGCTGTCTGTGTGAACAGGGGGGACAAGCAGGGCTGGAAGTTGTATCCAACAACCAGGAGGCTGGGGTCTGGAATCTGTTTAGTAACTTCATCAGCGGTTAGCTTATGAGGCTGGGGTAGCTGTGGTGTTACTGCAAGGGGAACAGTAGAGGATAATATAAAGCAAATAAAATTCAAAGCAAGGGAGTATGGGGGCTTCTTAGAAATCTCTTGGAACTGTTGCTTTATTCTTAGAGGTAAACAATCATGATGACTCACTGAGCATTTATTATTCAGGCTGTCGGACCCAGGCACTCATTTCCTTTTCCTTATCTGTCAATGCTGCTTGGACCTTTCATTAAGAGTTTTCAACTTACTACTTCCAAACATGTGTACACACTTCTTTGCCACTCGTTTCTTTCAGGCTAGGCAGTGTGCTGTTGACTGTGGGGATATTTCATTCTGTGTTCCACTCAGAAATGTTGCTTGGGTGTTAGTAGTCTAATTTTCAGGTAGCGTTATTTTTTGTGTGGCCAACGTTCTCAGTAAGTCCTGTAAAAGAATAATTCTGTCACCTTAGACATTTTTTTGACTCATTGAAAGTCAATTTGTACTTTCCCCAGCTCTATTTATCAAGGGCCAGATAACTAGAGTTGCGTGTATAGGGGTAACGGGTTTAAATTGAAAGTGGGGAGGTTTAGATTAGATATCAGGAACAAGTTCTTCACGGAGAGGGTGGTGAGGCACTGGACCAGGTTGCCCAGAGAAGCTGTGGATGCACCATCCCTGGAAGTGTCCAAGGCCAGGCTGGATGAGGCTTGGGGCAACCTGGTCTAGTGGAAGGTGTCCCTGCCCGTGGCAGGGGGGTTGGAACTAGATGACCTTTAAGGTCCCTTCCAACCGAAACCATTCTGTGATTCTATGATTCATTCTATTTGCTGTGCAAAACAAAGCCCTCTTCCAGATGTGTTATTATGGACCACTTTCTGTCATCCTCGGCTTTGAGCAGAGTAAGGAGGTTACCTCAGAGAACTGCGAGATCATCCTCAAACCCCATGTTCTCTGACCTCTGCTCTTTCCAATAAAACATGTGGGAACATGCAAAGGGCTGGCTTATGCTGGTTTTGATTATAGCAGATAGTCCACTACATTTACAGTCTCAGTTGAGATCAGAAGAAAGTTTCTGAGGATTCAGGCAGCTCAGACCAGAGCAAATGTAACAGAATGGACCCTGAAAAACAGCCATAGAAAAGGTACCTCAAAGAAGTATGGCTTTTATTTCCATTTTTTTGGTGGAGGATGTCAGTATTTCCACGGCCTTATTTTTGTTTCTCCAAAAGAAAAGAGGGAAGTTAAAAAAAAAAAAGCATTCATTATTTAAACACAAAATTTAAATGCTTTTCCTGTGCATAGAAGAAAAGTCTTGAATACCTCATTTTATTTTGATATATGCTCTTATTGCTTTCAGTAGTTCATCAATGACCTGATTTAAAGTTCTTCCCTGCTTCTCTCCTCCTCAGTGGTGTCTAATCCTTGTGTTGCAGTGCTAATAAATCTTCTTAAATTCATTGCTCTTAAAACAATGGCATGTTAATTAAATTAAAGGTCGATGAAAATACATTATTGAAATGCTGAAGCATTACTTTGTCTGGGGAAATGGGCACTTCTCTCCTTTCAAGCCAAAATGTGCGTGGTCACGTGGAGAATATGCACGTCTGCAGGACCCACCGGTAGTGCGTAACGGTGCCCAGATGTGGTAGCGTACGTAGATTGCAATAGAGAACTGAAGTGCACTGAAGCCACTGGAGTTGGCTTTTAGTTGGACTTATATTCTTCCAGGTGTGTAGTTCCTCCAAGTTGTGGCACAGAAAAGGAAGGGAAGGCATATATCGAGGTTGGCGTCGGCTTGTAAAATCAGCACCTTCTTGGGAGGTAGTAATTGGTGGTTAAGGCTTGGGAAAGCAGTAGGACAGCAGATTAAGATTCAAATACCAAGGTCCAATCTTTTCTGTGCTTTGAGAGATGTGCCAACTAGTACATGCAGAACACGTCCAAAGTTTGGGAAGGCCAAATGCTGACACAATCTGGTTAGTTTGTGGGCTGACTAGAGGGCTGTTTGTAGTGGGACTCAGTGTGCTAAAAACCCAGATGGTGCACCTCGTGCAGGTAATAAAATAAGAACAGATTAATAAAAGGGGAAATGGATCTTGCAAATGTTAGAGGTGAATAATCCAGGTGAAAACTGAAGGTTTGATTGGCAAATGGCTTGGATCAATGTAAGACATATGCCTAGGACATGCAGTGTAGTTTTGTCCTGTGGCAAAGGGAGAAATGATGGTGTGTAATACGTTACTGAGTTGGTTTTGAGAACAAAACCAGACTAGTTTAGAAAAAGCACTGTGTAATGCCTTTCTTTTACTAAGGCTTATCCAGTTCTAGGTAGTAACTCAGCTATTCATTATGTTGTCGTGAATCCCGTGCTTGCAAGCTGCCACCTTTTAGGAACTGTAGTGTATCTTTAGTTTGGTTTTATGTGGCCGTATTACTCTCTTTCTAACATGTATAAAACTTATGGGTACATTTTTTTTTTTTTAAAGAAATTAAAAGATTTCTAAATTTCAAAGATTCCCAGTTCCTACTGGTTTCATCAAAGTAGCTTGTCATCTGGAAGGAATAAATTTGGTAGCATTCCCCATAAACAAAAGCTTTTGGACTATAGATGCTGAAAAATCTAGACTTGGAAGTGCCCAGGCTGTATGAAAATATTATCCCAGGCTCAGTCAAGACCAGGACACTGATCTGCAGCAAACCCAGGTTCTGGTACTCATGGGACAATTTCTGCGCCTTTTTGTGGTCTCTGTGTACGTAGCATATGGAATTCAAGACAAAAGGTGGCAAGTAGGTTGCTCCACAGATGGGCCTGTCAGAGGCTTTGGATGGACCTGCCCTGGTTTGATATCCACCTTGTCAACTCTCATGCTTTGATTGTCGTTCTGTCTAACTCGGAACCTCTGTGTGCTTGGATGGGGTATGCTCTCAAACCCTGCAAGATGCCAGCAAAACTTAATGAAAGGGTATTTGCGTCAAAAAACTTAAGAACGAGAACTGGTGCATAAAAAGTCCTCTCCTGTTTGCCACTATAAAATAAACTGTTTGCGTAAAATATTTCCATTCTAACTGGAAAAAAGTTCCTGTGGTGGTTTTGTGCGTGTGTCTGTGTTTCTGCGTGTCTCTTGGGAACTGCTGAGTGACTCAGATAAGTTTCAGCTGGATTTGTAAAACAAAGTGTCAGTCTGAGTATTTTTCATCTCTCACACTTTGTAATTTTGGTGATTTTTTTTTTTTTATTCCCTCTTTATTTAGGAAATATAATTTCTCTCATGCTGAGAAATCAAGATCTAGTTACACTGTAGTGTGATTTGTGGATATAGGCAAAACTTTCTTTGATCAAGGATCTGAAAAGGATACCATCCGCTTACATAAGCTTTGCAGACAGTTGAAAAGTATTATTCTCAAAGAGAGAAAAAAGGAGAATGTATGTGTTGGTGCAGCGTGTGTCTGTGCACTTGTCTCTGCTCAGGATCTATATTTAGCTAAAGATGACAATATCATTGCTGCCCTCTAGATGTGTTTATGCTTTGACAGTGCGAAGCTTTTATTCTTGTTTTAGGAAACAGATTAATTCACTCATTAGGATATCCTGAAGCTTGATTAATTCAGCAAATGGGCAGTAATGAGATTATTTTTTCTGCTTGCGAAAATGTGGTTGTACAAAGTACTTACAGCATGTTATGTCTACTTTAGCTCTTTCCTTTCCCTACAAATTGTCCTTAGCAGTGAGGAAATCCAGGATTATCTAACGGACAATCCTGATGGACAAGAAGTGTTGGCTGCCGTAGCCTTAGCTGTCGGATTTGAGTTTGTCTACAACTGCCAGTGCAGCGGAGCGATAGTCTATGGTAAGACCTGTCCATCACGGGCTGCTCAGTTTAGTTTGTGTTGGATGCAGGCAGGAGGTGGAAGCCTCCAACTTGCAGATTACAACCTACAAATCTAGGTATCAACAGCTAATTATTTAACTTGTAATGTAAGTTAGTAGAGCTCTAATTGATATAGGGGATGAAGCCTAGAGAGTTACTCAGCTCGACCTAAATGTACAGATCAGCTCAGGATCTCATGCAGAAGTGCTAGGGCCATTTGCTATGTCCAGGGGTTGCCTGGTACCTAGTTCCTGTTTCACAGGGCCCAGGCCTTGTGTAAGTTTGTGTTTTATCTTCCAGGCCACATAGGTGTTGCAGATACTCTAAGCCAAATGATACAATGCCGGTGTTTAGGCAGCTGGATTCTTCTCTGGGTATCTGTTGAGCTGAGCTGAACCCACACCTGGGGATTGACATTAGGAGGCCAGACTGCTTTTGTGATCAACAGGAACAAAAGGTCTTTGTGGATGTAACTACCTCTCTACAAATCCCCTCTTCTCAGCACAGGAAAGCTTTTTGACTGAGATAGCCACTTCAGATGAGTGTTTAGGGAATTGCAAAAAGCATCCTCATCTTCTCTGGGGACTAGGCTGTTGAAAACAGGCACATAAGCACAGCTAACCTTGCACTGATGGGGATTTGATCCCTCCTTGCTTAGTTTCGGAGGGTGCGTGCACCACAGTCTATACACCGTGTCCTGGGGTGAATCAAGCAGAGCATAGCTAGCCAGTCCAGGGTGGTGGCTGCCCCACTCCATGCTGCACTGCTGTGGGCTCACCTTGGGTACTGTGTGCAGTTTTGGACACCTCAATAGAAGGACATCATAATATTAGAGTGTGTCTAGGGGAGGGCAGCCAAGATGGTGAGAGGCCTCAAGGGAGCAGCTGAGGTCACTTGGCTTCTCCAGCTTGGAGAAGAGAAGGCTGAAGGATGACCTTGTCACAGTCTACCATGTCCCCAAGGGGGGCAGTGGAGTGGGGGTGCTTATCATTTCCTCCTGGCACGAGGAAATGGAATGAAACTGCATCGGGGAGGTTCAGGTTGGACATTAGGAAGAGGTTCTTCAGCCTCTTCACGGAGGGTGGTGAGTCCCTGGAACAGGCTCCCCATGGAAGTGACCATGGCACCAAGCCTGTCAGTGTTCAAGGAGCATCTGGGCGATGCTCGTAGTCATTCAGTTTTAGGTAGTCCTGTGAGGAGCAGTTGGACTCGATCCTTATGGGTCCCTTCCAACTCGAGATACTCTATGATTCTGATTCTTTGGTGGCCCTATAACCAGCTGCCTCGTTGAGAATGATTTAGAGATGGCTGGTGACTTGGCAACTGGACATGAGAAAAAGCCACTTGCACAGCGTCACAGTTGTACCTGTTGGCATGGCTTACTCCACACAGAGAAAAATCCCTGCGGTTCTTTGCTGTCTCATCTTGAACAGAGGCAAATGATCTTTTGTGTGCCGAGGGAAGGGTGAAGAAGTGAATTAATAGCTCTTCGGTTTTGCATCCTCCCTCTTTTGACAAGGGTTAAAGAGATGATTTAATTTTTAAAAGAGCAAAAGAGCTAATTTTCATAGTGGTTACAGATATTCTTTTATCAAGATCTAACCTCTGCTGCTTTTCTTTCTGATTAATTATTGTTCCAGGTTCTTCAGGAGTGGTGGCTTTAGCTTACGTATAAGGCAAGAGCCTTGCTTGGAAATTGTCGGTCAGAGTCTTGTTCATGCTGTACCTGTCGTGATGATTACAGAAATGTGCACTTTTCTAAGTGGCTAGCCTACAGGCTCAATTAATATTTTCACTTGTGTTTTATCTTGTGTATTTTAGTGTCTTGAGCACTTCTGTCGATCACATTAGCATGACTGACTTTTCCCTCAAAGGTTATTCTGGTTTCATTCCAGAGTGCATTTTTGAAATTTAAGTCCCATTGTAAAAGACAGAGACCCTTTATGCTCTGGTGGCCTTTCATCTTTATTGGAGAGAGAGAAATAAAATGCCCATCAACACAGCTTTGTAAGCATGAATGGTGATTTCTGGAGGTACAGCTGGATGCAGTCAGGAGATGCAGCTAAGATGTGGGCTGGGGAAAAGGACCAGGTGAGAGGAAGCATCTCAGCCTGAGAGGCAGCAGATGCTAAGCAGTTCTGGTGCTCTGCCATATGGATTAAAGGACTCTATATATATTTATAACACATGTCTGAAGGAGTTTCAAAGGTTAAATACACAACTTCCTCTTTTTGCTAGGCGATACATGTGTGTTTTCAGATTCAGAAAAGTACTATGAAGTCCTAAAACTACTCCCACCTCATCCCTCTTCTGTAACCTTGATAGATGTCCAGAAGGCTTTTAGTCTACTAGGCTGGGTAAAGACAGAAGCAGATTTTGGGTAAGAAAAGATGTTTTGTAGACAGTTTTAATTATGAACTCTTTACAAAAAGGCTGGGGGGGAGTGGGGGTGGGGGGAGAGTCTGCAGTCTTGCAGAAGCCACATTTTAGCCATCCTGGGGTGACCAACGCAGTATTTGTCAGCTAAGGAGTCAAGAGTAAATGAAAGTTAAAGAAAGGAGACAGATGATAAACCAAATGAACACGGCAGAGGAGAAAACAAGACCGGAATTGGAATTCTGGGTGAGGGAATAAAACATAATTTTTAAGCCCGTAAAGCTTCTCTCTGAGGACATCACATCTGCAGTTGATTAGGTCAGTTTGACTCCAATAGCGCTGTATCCAGACGAAGATTTCAACTATCTTTGTTCATTTTCTCTTGCTAGATTAGGTTGAACTCCTCCACAAAATACAGCAGTGGGAGGCTTCTCATTTCAGTGCATGCACAGATGGGAGAGGCTTTACTTTTTCCTCAAGTTTTTCTTTTGCATTGTGAAGCATAATTTGTGGTAAGAAATCGCTCTGATTTTGCACTGTGGCAAAAGAATGTTAAAAACAATATTTAAAATGAGGAATGAAAATCATAGAATCATAGAATGGTTAGGGTTGGATAAAATAACCCAGCTTTTTTGTTCCCACTACTATCATCCTGTGAAATGTGATTTCTTCATTGAGCATAGAAGTTAACTGCATGTAGTAAAATAACATGATCATTAATGTTACTTCAGTCATGTTGAGGGACCTTTTCTCCAGCTAATTAAACACTAATTAGTATTTTTCCTCTTTGCTTGTTATGTTAGGAGGTGACTTTGTTGTGAACCTATTGTGTCTGCTTGGGATTCTGTGAAGTAGGTTTGACTTTTGAGGCAGGCTTCACACACTTCCACACCCAGGAATTGCTGCTGTTGTTCTGTACCAAGCCCTTGGATACTGTTCTGATGCTCTGCCGAAGTCGATCAGATCTGACAGCAATAGCAGGAGGCCCAGTCATAGCATCACAGAATGGTTTGGGGTGGCAGGGACCTCAAAGATCATCCAGTTACCACCCCCCTGCCATGGGCAGGGACACCTTCCACTAGACCAGGTTGCTCCAAGCCTCATCCAGCCTGGCCTTGAACACTTCCAGGGATGGGGCATCCACAGCTTCTCTGGGCAACCTGTTCCAGTGGCTCCCCACCCTCTCTGTGAAGAACTTCTTCCTGATATCTAATCTAAACGTCCTCAATTTCAATTTAACCCCTTGTCCTGTCCCTACAGTCCATTGCCCTTCAGGGTGATAACCTTGAACTGGTGGCATCACCCAGGATGGCTGGGAAAGTGACTTCTCGCAGTGAGAGAGCGATGACAGGTCTCTCAGAGGGCTCTGGACCTTGTGGCTGTCTGGAGGGTCTGCAAACACAGTTGCCCACATTATTTTTGGAGGCTTCCCGTGATTCCCTCTAAGGAAGCTGCACCACCCGCTTCTGTCACTTGCATCAGATGGTGAGCTGTTGTCTAAGGTGACAGCAACTGCCAGCTGGCAAACAGATGGACTGAGGTTTGGTTTCTTCCCGCAGGTTAGGAATTAGATGATAACTTGTAAAATTGTGTGCTTCTGGGGCCAGGGAAGGAGTGGAAGAGGGAATGGCTCAGGAACATATTGGAAAGGGAAAGTGTCAGATGCGTTACAAAGGGAGAAAGCAGGAAATCCTCATCTCATCCTGTCAAAATGAGAGGAAAAATCCTACCCAGTTACATCTAGTGTGAGGACTTTTGTGGATGTGGGATTTCTTAATTTACTGTGTCTTATGACCCATTTTCCATCCAGCCAAGCTGTGGGAGGATGAGGTCTGAAACCCTGCTGTGGAAGGTGGAGTCAGGCGGTTGTCTCCAGTCGCTGAACACTTGAGACTGTCTGCCACTCACTGGGTTTCAGCCTCCGTGTTCATTGTCACAAAACCTTAGGGAGCGTGTCGCTGAAGGAATGGTCACCCGTCATTCCTCCTCTCAGCCACAGGGTGTCACTTAGAGTGCAGGTAAAGTTAGTGTCCGCGGGCATCTGCACCCACTCACCTGGGCGTGGAAATGATGGATGGGGTGAAAGAGAACTGGTGTGGATAGTTGTCCTGGATGTTGTCTTACCATAATTACCGACAGTGCTGCTTCTGCAGCTTCCCCATCCTCCTGGGTGGTCAGAGAGGCTGACTGAAGTGAAGTGGGGGCAAGGACACGGTGGAGGTGGAGGATGTTCTGGGGGGCTGCCCCTGCCTTTGTGGAGCACTTGCTTGAGATCAGGTCACGGGCTGAAGGTTGGTGAAGGTTGGGCTAAAGGTTCACCAGGGCTGCTCTGAAAGGTTAAAGGAAGGGAAGTGCTAAGCCTTTTTCCCAAGAAGTTGTGTGCTGTGTTAGATGTGGAGATACTCAAAGCATAATGCAACCATTCAGGGGTGCAGCATCTCCATCCCAGAAGCTTAAGCAGTCAAGACAGGACTGTATTTCAATGATACAGGAATTGGTCCCAGCTGTACACAGAATGTTCATTGTTCATCAAGCTGATCTGCCTGAATGCTGTGCCCTGGCAGGTACAGCTAGATTCTGCCTGTGGCCCCTCAGGTAGATGACAGGTGCTCTAGGTGCTCCTGCTTAACAAGAACAATGGACAGCTACAGTAACAGTGGGACCATACCTTCCTCAGCTGTGACTGTTGGACTTGCCTGTTGCTCATGGGAAGAGTGTTCTGTGGCTCAATAAGTCCATTGACTACATTTATAGAATCACAGAATGGTTTGGGTTGGAAAAGACCTTACAGATCATCCAGTTCCAACCCCCCTGCCATGGGCAAGGACACCTTCCACTAGACCAGGTTGCTCCAAGCCTCATCCAGCCTGGCCTTGAACACTTCCAGGGATGGGGCATCCACAGCTTCTCTGGGCAACCTGTTCCAGTGCTTCACCACCCGCTCCAGGAAGAACTTCCTCCTGATACCTGTTCTAAACCTCCTTTCTTTCAATTTAAACCTGTTACTC